>NC_087216.1:42961875-42982141 GCF_015104395.2 Macrobrachium nipponense | reverse complement strand
TATAGTGGATTATGCGAGTTAAACAAACCCCCCCTAAACAAAGAAAAAAGAAATGAGGGTGGGAGCTGTTTTATTAGATCTAAAATTTTGTAAATCGACATCTCTGCTTTCCCTTGATGCGACAGTCAAGAGAGAGGTCTCCTGTGACGAATGCTTGTTTTGAACCTAGAGAAGTTTCCTCTGCGATATCTTCTAGACTACTAAAATTCAAATTTTGACAAGACCTGGAAAGAGCAATTTTTTTAAATGGATGTGGGTTCGGTACCTCTATCTCTTTGCTCCCAACATAAGTAGGTCTGATTTTCTTATGCTTGGGAGGGCTTATGAATGCAACGCCGGTTTCATTTTTTTAAGGTTTAGGTGTTATAGATAAACATTTTGTTTGAATGCCAGTAGATCCCACGTCTTTGTTTTTCTTTTTCTTTTTTTTTTTAAGGAGCCTGATACCCGTAGGCTGGGAGATCTGTAAACTGGAATTCGAGGGAAGATTTGGAGCAACAGGTATCTGAACAACCGATGAAAATTCTGCAGAGGATCTTTACAAGCCCTCCTCAGATGCTGTCTGGCAGCGCCAAAACTTGTGCTCATTTTCTGCCATTTCAAGTGTCCTGATACAATTTGGGAGAATGAGCACACCGACATTTAAAACAGAAGTACTTTTCCTGTATTCTATACTTATATCATGAATGCCAGAACAAATAAAGTATCTGGCATCATTATTGTAGTTTGCACTCACATGACCATACCCAAGGCACTTGTTGGACGCTAAATGTTTTCACCGAGTGGTTAATACGGCCGATCTTTACATAGTCAGGGAGATATGTAGAAATGAAAGAAAGCCAGCTGAATGGCATTATTTTGTCTTTCACTTTCTTTAAAGCTTTTATATCTTTAGGTCATCTTTTCAGGGTCTCATTTTCATTAAAATCAAGAGGTCTCTGCTGTATACAACTCCCCTCGCAGAGTTATAGGTTTTATGGGGAGTTACTGACTGGACCACACGTTTATCATCCGCCTGAAATTTGGAACGTATTCTTCCTTGGCTCTCGCGTTCTGCGTAAACCAAATATTGCTCTGAGGAATGCCACCTACTTTCCCTTCAAGTTTTCCCAGGCTTTAATGAAGTTGCTTTTTCTTTCTTTACAGGACACAACATGCCAGATAGGGGTTTTCATATCTTATAATGCTTTTGTCTTTATGATATTGATTTTTTAGGATTAAATCTCCCTCACTCTCGTCAAAACTTTTATGTTGGACAACTTAACTTTTCCATTAATTTCAAACAATTTTGATGCTTTAAAACTTCAAATGTTTTTTGCTGGGGGTGCGGGGGTGGGCGCCACAAAACGCTTCCTCGTAAGCAATGTAGGTATCAAAAGTTTCATCAGAGTTGAGCGTATACTCATCAGTCTTAAAACTGTTGTTTTCATCAATTCCTGGGCAGTATAGGACTTTCACATTATCATTTACACCACCAAGATTGCTAACAGTAGTAGTGGAGTCATCAAGTGAGCTAGATAAGTGTGGCCATATCCTCAACATCACCTCCGGGAATTTGCAGGGGCACAGGGGGTCCAGATTAGCATTTTTATGGACAAAAATACTTTCCGCTTTCTTATCTCTCTTAAATTCATGATTTTAATTTAATAATGTTTAGAAATTATTTAGCCACCAATCTATAATTTTCTAGGTGATTTATTTACTCTTGCACTGTTTGTGTCATGTATAATATATTTTGCTAAAATAACATACACACTGAATTTAGCACATTTATTTTCCGTAACAAATATGGAATGACAGCAGTAGCGTCATTTCAGATTTTCTTTTTTTTGAGAGGGCTAAGGTATGGATAGTGTGGCGAGCGAAATTTAAAAAAAAATTTGCGTATTTTGAAGCGTTTTGAAGCCATATAGGATTCACCTTGGAGTAAATTTTATTATTATTATTAATAATTATTTCAAAGGTTAGGGGGACAAACCAGGTTTTGGGGGACCGCCATCAGTGTCTTCATAGGGGCAAGTACCGCCCTAGCGCCCTTCAGTGACGCCCCTGAATGACAGATATATATATCATATATATTATATATATATATATATATATATATATATATATATATATATATGTTATATATATATGTATATGTTATATATACATATATATATATATATATATATATATATATATATATATATATATATATATATATATATATATATATATATATATATATATATATATATATGAATGTTGCTATTAAGTATATCTTAATATCTTATTCATTTAAATATTGTACATTGAACATGAAAAATAACCTGATGCTTCTGTTGTGCAATAGTGATATAAAAGTGAAAATAAATAATATTCATTTTCTCATCAAACATGAAAGGTAATCTCTCTTTTACGATTGTAAAATAGCAATGTAGTTGAACTACCTCATTAAAGTGAACAAATATGAAAACACAGACAGCAATATGACATTTTGATATAATTCAGAGAGTTTGTATTATAAAATGCTTTGCTTCTTTAGGCATTTCGGAACTTGCGGCGTCGTTGACTTTTCTAACGGATCTTATTAAGCGCATCTGCATGCAATGCAACATATCGTCCCGCTTGAGATGAACGCCCACGACAACAAACAACGAGATGATAATGTCCAGGACGACGAGAGTGAAGAAAACGTACGTAATGGTGAGCCAGATATAGACGTTTATGATGAAGTAAATCGACAGACTGATGAACTTGAAGAAAGTGATCATGACGTAAGTAGTGTTAGGAGTGAAATGAGTGAGACAGCATGTGATGCAGGTATCCCACCGAAAAGGAAGGCTGCAGAGGAACAGAGAAAAAGGATGTCGGAGTGGGTAAGAGACGATCTGATTTCGTGCAGTGTATGTATTTGTTGAAGGTAAAGCAGTGAACTCTGAAAGTCTGCACGTTGGAAAAGTTTTGAAGGAGTTAGGACTGAGATTCCATTCTCTATATTCCATTTTCTGTTGAGTCGTTGCATGACAGCCGACCCCGTGGTCCATGGCGAACTCAACAGAACGACTTATATATGTGTTGATTTATGAACTTTGTACATTTTGTAACTCTTGCATTGCACGGGAAGGGCTCCCACTATGTGAAACCCTTGTATAAGTGTTTTTTGGCATCTGTGTTGCAACAACGAACCTTTGAATTTGTAGATCATAATGATCATATTGTGTAAGTGATCTTTTGTTACTAGCCTTAATTGGCTAGTCTCGTGACATATTTCCATCTTTTATGATTGCTAAATCACCTATACCTAATTGCATCAGTGTATCGTTAAATTTTCTGCCATTGATGATGGCCCTGCTTTGAGTATGCTCTGTGACGAGCACTGAGTGAGTTGCACGTTCCCTGAAGAGAAATCTTGACTGTTTATTTCATGATTTTGCATTTATCATTGATCAAGCTATGCTTGAGTATTAATGATGTTGAATCGATTCTACTATTGATGCTTTGAGATATGCTAATATTGATGAGCTGAGATATATGCTAGCGTTGCCTTTGCATGATTGCAGTCGCCATGATGTGCCCTGCACCATTTGTCTACTGATGCCACGATATTATTCAAATTGCATTTTGATGTGATCCTGCTGCCATTAGATGGTTTGTGTTGCTCTGTAGCAAGTTATGATTGAATTGACATTTATTGCAATTATTACCTTGAGAGTTACAATTTGTACATTGCTTTTGATTCTCTTTTGATTATTGATTTGCGTCCTTGCCTTTTTTGAGTGATATCACTGTATTGCACCTGTTTACTGCCGAAAGCTAGAACAGTGCTGTAGCGCTGCACACAAGCCTAGGCTTCAATTATCTGTTTGACCATGTCTGCCTACTCCGTCTGATTGCCTTGTTGCCTGCTTTCTTTCCTTCCCCCCTCTCGGAGGGTGGAGGATGTCGCGAAATAGTGCAAGAGTTTTCCATGACGTATCTCCTGCCCATCCATCCATTTCCCGCTTTTCAATGTAAGGCGAACTGCCACGTATCTGGCGGTCTGGCAGCTAAAGCAGAATGGTTCTTTTTTGTCAGCTCGCATTTATCAGTCATCGCCTCTCCTACTTCATGGATTATTAACACAATTCTTGTTGTCTTGTAAATTATATAAGAAACAGAAGAATGCTTTCTTTTTGGTGAGAACAAATTCTCAGTAAAATTTACTAACCCGATTTGCTTGGGCATAAAACCAGTGCACCAAGGGCTCACCCTCTTCCTCCTAATTAACATAGAACAGGTAGCAACTCTTCCGGGTCTTGTACATGGTGTACGGGTGTGAACTTATCCATGAGGGAGGTGTGAATGGCGTAAACATTATGTACAGTAAGCAATCGTTCTTTCCTGTAGCCATCGTTGGGCTAATTGATGTAAACCTTTGCTCACTCTGTTTAATCAACTTTCGGGAATGTGTCCCTATATGTTTTAATGAAAGTGCAATTCAATTTAAGTGATTGTCTGTGTTGTTGAGTGGTCGCGTGGCCATGTTAATTTCTTCTAAATTTGTAATAAAATTGTTAAAATCCTGTGTGTTTACCAATCGAGTTGCCCTTGTGCACGGGCTGGAACCTGTCCCCTAAGGTAGGCCTGTCAGCCTCCCTCCATCTGGCACGAACCTAAAAACAGTCGCTATAACATTCGCGACAGGGATCGTGGATTTGGTCGCTTTATACATACTGACATATTGAAGGCGAAGCAGGTGAAGAAGTGTGCAGTCTAGGCTTGACACTTTCTTCAAGAGGAAGTCTCCAGCACCACCTACCACTTGTAGTCTTCGTAAGGAATTCTGGACTTTTTTATTTTGTTTACTGTAGTATAAAGGTGTTATAAATTCTAAAAAAATTTTTTATAAAACTGTTAGTGTACTGTAACTTATATTTACTGAAGTACATACACAGCATAACCCAATCATTTTTATCCTTTGCATCATTGCAGAAGTGATTCCCAATCTAGATTCCCCTGAACCTGAACCGTTCCCAGCAGCCTCTCCAGCTCCATTAGGTAAGGAATTCTCAATTAACAATTTAATTTTTATCATTTTCAGCTGTAAATTTTTTGTACATGCCTACTATAATTATGTTTGCTGTTGCATAACCTAATCTTTTTCGTGATAGTGATGAGGAGCAAGATGACCCTGAACCCTTCCACGGTTTTCATGTTTCACCAACTTCATTAGGTAAGGAATTCCTAATATTTTTTTTTAAAGGTTTTATAAATTTTTAAAAAGTGTATGTACACTACTTACATCCACGTTTGTGCTGTAACTTTACATAATTGTAATCATTATCATTCATTCCAGATGTAGCTGCCTCAGAGCCCAATCAGCTTAACCTGTCATTTCTCCAACCTTATGTTTATAGTTTTAAATTGTATTTTACTTACAGTAAATACTACTGTGTGCAATTGTAACATGGTACATACTCCATCATTACAGACTCCCAAGCACCTGCAAATTCCACTCCACAACCAAGCCATTCTCATCTACTGTCCCAAAGACCCATCCCAGTATGCTACCGCTAGAATTTGGTAAGGTAACTTTTTTTTTTTTATTGTTTGTTTTGTTTGTATGGTGTTTTTACGTTGCATGGAACCAGTGGTTATTCAGCAACGGGACCAACAGCTTTACGTGACTTCCGAACCACATCGAGAGTGAATTTCTATCACCAGAAATACATCTCTCACTCCTCAATGGAATCGAACTCGCGGCCACCGAGGTGGCACGTCAACACCATACCGACCATGCCACTGAGGCGCTACCTTTATGAATTGTTATACATTTTATTACTGTAATAATTTATAGTTTTACTAATCATATGTACATTATCATTCCAGACTGAAATGCATCCTTACATAACCTGACCTCTACTGTAACTGTATTACACTTCCTCATGTAGCCTACATCTTTCACTTCACTAAAGGTAAGGAATTCTTAACTGTTTTCAATGTTATAAATTGTTAATAAGTAAAAGTACATTTTACAATATACTTATGTGGTTACATATCGTCCTTTAATATTCTATATCATTCCAGGCTGCTCATCAATTTTTAGAGCCTGTCATCTATAAAAACCACACTAAAATTAGGTAAGTAATTAATTTTTTTAATTTCCATATTTTTGTACTATACTGAAAATACCTGAACTGATACAGAAATTCTTTAACTGTACACATAACCTGTATAATTTTATCCTTATCATTGCAGGCTACCTGCACATCCACATCCACATCCACATCTCCCACAACCTAACTAACGGCTTCGAGAATCACTAAAAGTTGGTAAAGAAATTCTAAGTGTGTTAAGTTTTAAGCATTTTATATTTTACAAAATACTGTGATACAGTCGACCCCCAGTATTCGCATTCTCCAGATTCATGGACTCACCTATACTATGTGAATTTTTCTGTGGAACCAATCTTAAAAATTGTTCGTGGGTTTTTCTGTAGAACGTATCTAAAAAAATATTCGTGGGTCCCCACTATTTGAGGATGTGATTTATTTTTCTTAAAGAAATATTCTGTATTGTGGCAGAATCACAAGGCAAAACCAAAAAACCTAAAACCACACTTGTACTTACCACACACTGACACACTCAGGGCGAGGAGCTGCGCTGTCCGCTGGATACGGCCGCTGTAACACAACACTAACAACCCAACGAGGGTTACAACCATACAATAATTCAACAACAAACCCAACAAAAGCCCACTGCATAAACAATCACTAACAACATCAGAAAAACAATGACACAACAAGCCAATACAACCATCTACAACACCAGGAAACCACAACAGCTCACAACTCATCTACAACACAGCAGAACCCGCAAGCTTAACAACCCTCCAACGCACAATCACAACAACTTTAGCAACACAGGCACAACAATTCTAAGCACACAACATAAACAATAATTCAAACGACAATTCAAAAACACGCAATATAACTGACCGTCAATGCCTTCAGTACTGACTCCACTGACTACCTTTACTGATTCATAAACTGACTCTGACTGACATGGCAACCGCACTAGCAGACAACCCAGAACTCACCAACAAGGAATTCAATCGTTAACCATCCATCCACCAATTAGTACACCCTCTCTCTCTCTCACAAACACACACTACACGATCTTAACAGCGACACCAACCACGAAATCTCTCTCTCTCTCTTAACAGCGACACCGACCACGAGCTCTCTCTCTCTCTCTCTCTCTCTCTCTCTCTCTCTCTCTCTCTCTCTCTCTCTCTCTCTCTCTCTCTCTCTCTCTAAGACATTGTCAAATGGAACAAACAGATCGTTCCTCCATAGTATTTTTATATTTTTTACTGTATAATAATAACATTAAATATCACAATAGAGTAATAATATTAAACCTTAAGGGTACTCACTGGTGATGAATGTTGATTATAGATGATGTTGATAAATTAGTTGCGCTGTCGGATGAATGATGATGAAGATAGACTGCACGGCTAATCACAGGAGTTACATCTCCTCCGAGGGTGCCTCTTCACCTTCTTCGGGGGTTTCGTGAGGGTGTCATGATAGGGCTTCATGATATCATTAACAGTATGGATAAAATTTGTGGTTCTTTCTTCATTCTTATCCCATGCCTTTACCATTGTCTGTATCTGCCTGACTTTCTTGATCAATTTGTACAGACCAAGAAATTCTTCAAAACCCTGGTCTGATGGTGGGATAGTAGAGAGGACAGCGAGTTCTTCGCCAAGAATGACCTCCCCGAGTATTTTACCCTTTTTGTACTAGTTCTCAATGCAGGCGACTGCACTTTCAGTCGCGCCATAACGGGCTGCTACTTCTCCATTGACTTTGCCCTCTCTTAACATCATTATTATTATTATTATAAAGGATTAGTTTATCCAGACCTCTGAGCCTAACAACGGCTCTTCTCGAGCTGGTTTTCAGGAATTAATCCTGAAAAAGTTATAGGTACTTTATTTAGGAAACCGGTTTTACCTAGGAACATGATCCTACTAAATACAAAATCTTTGCCTTCAGCAAGAATGCTTTTCAATGTCGTGTTTTGCAAATATAATTTTCTTTGATGGTTCCAAATTGGACAGTCGACTAATAGGTGTCTGGCATGCACTACATTTCATTGGGTCTGGATGTGGATTTGACATCTATTGAACATGCGAAAATCTAGTATGGCCTATACGTAGTCATGTTAGTAACACTTCTTTCGCTCTTTCTTTTTAAGATGATGTCATCCATGAATTAACTTCGCTTTTTATATTTCTCAGTTGGTTTGTAGTTGGCACTGATGTCCAATCTATTTGCCAGTCTTGATATATCAGAGGCTTAATTGAGGTTATCCAGTCTGATATTGGGGCATGTGTCATTGTTGGTGGAGTAGTGCAAGCTAATTTGGCAGCTGTATCTGCTTTTTCATTTCCTTCAATTCCCACATGTGCTGGAATCCAACATATTTTTATTAATAGTCCGGATTGAACAAGTTGGGGTATTTTTATTTGGATTTCTTGTACAAGGTGATTTGTAGATTTGCACTTGTTTATAGCATCAATAGCACTTCGTGAGTCACTGAAAATTATGGTGGATATTGCTCTCTCTCAGATATTATGTCTAGTGCTATTCGTATGGCTGCGAGTTCAGCTGTGCATACTGATGATATTGGGGAAGACTTATATTAACTAACTTATCTTTTGAGAATGCTGAAGCTCCTACTCCAGTGTTGCTCTTTGATCCGTCTGTATAGATCATAAGTTGATCTCCCTTTCTTCTGGTGTGTTCCAACGCATGTTGGCGGTACATATCTGTTTGCCATATTTTTTTAGTAGATATGAATGAGCAGTATATATTTTTACTTTTTTCAAAGTCCAGGGTGGTGGGAATTCCACTGCTGGATGGAAAATTGGTTTAATATTATGTAAATTCACTAAATATTTGGTTCTGTGGTTTACTAATCTTTGTTTATAATTCAGAAAGCAGGTAGCAGCGGGAGATGTTCCTGCTTGAAGGGAAAGGCCCCTACGCATAGTTATCAAGTTGCGGTGATGTTTTAGGGGTAATATGCCTGCTTCTACTAACAGGGAGTTTTTAGGGGATGATCGAAATACTCCCTTGCACAAACGTATTCCTTCATGATCCAGTGCATCTAGTGTTTTTAGTGTAGCTTCTGAGGCAGATGAATATATTGGGCAACAATAATCTATTATAGATAGTGCTGTTGCTTTGTATAACATAAGCATGATGTTACGTCCAGTTCCCCATTTGGTATGTGATAGTTTTTTCAATATGGCTAGGGTTTTTATGACTTTTGCTTTAATGTATCTGAGGTGTGCTTTCCAGTTCAGGTGCTGATCAAACACCATTCCTAGGTATTTAACATTTGTGCAGAATTTTATTTCGGTATTATAAAGATAAAGCTTAATTGTTTGTTGTTTTAACCATCATTTATCTTTATAGATAATTATTGCGTTTTTTTTTTTTATCTATTGAAAATTGGAATCCTACTGAATTTGCCCAATTGGTAATATTTGAGATGGCTGTATTGAGGATTCTTTCGGCATGTCTTGGAGTGCTACTTGGATAATATATGGCAAAGTCATCAACATACAAGCTGTTTTTAACTCCTTTTGGTAAATTTATTGTAATATCATTGATTGCTAAAGCAAATACAGTACAGCTTACGACACTGCCTTGGGGGATTTCTTCTTCCAGTTCATAAACATTTGAATAAGAATTTTCTATTCGAATTTGGAAAGTTCTATCTGATAGAAAATTGTTGATAAAAATTGGTAAATGACCTCTTATACCTTCAGAGTGAAGTTTTTGCATGATATTGTATCTCCATGTTATATCATATGCTTTTTCTATGTAAAAAAATATTGCCACTTAATTTTTTCTGATCAAATCCTCTTTTGATATGATCTTCTAGACAGGTTAGTGGTTCAAGGGTTGATCGATCAGCTATTGATCCTGATTGCGTTGGTGTTAGAATTGAATTTTTTCCTATGACATATGTTAGTCGTGAATTAACCATTTTTCTAGTATTTTACATAGACAGCTTGTCAAAGGTATAGATCTACAATTGGATGGATTACTTGAATCTTTCCCAGGTTTGTTTATTGGGATAATGATAGCATGTTTCCATTTATCTGGAAAAACCCGTTTCATCCAGATGGTGTTATAGAATTTTAGTAAATATGATTTGGCAATGGGCCCTAGTCCTTGTATCATTTCAAATTATATTTTATCATGGCCTGGGGCCGATGGATGACATGAATCTAGAGCATTGTTTAATTCATCCATATTAAATACATAATTATATTCTAGATCTTCAATAGTTTCAAAATTGAGTATAGTGTTTTCCCCGTGTTCTTATATTTTGAAAATGTTCATTTAGATTAGAGTAGGCACTTACGTTTTCAAAGTGTTTCCTTATTATATCGAGATTTCAAATGGGTCATGATCTAGTTTCCCATTTAGGTTTATTGCAGTGTCTTATATATTTTCCATTAATTTTCCTTATTTTTTGCCAAATATCTTTCATTGATGTATTTGTTGACAAGCTGGATACATAATTTTCCCATGATGATATTTCTCAGTTATTACAAGTTTTCGAAATTTAGCATTATATTTGTTATATAAAGGTTTAATATAATTCATTGTTATGTTGAACGACCACTATCTTGTTTAATATATTTGTATGGTAGGTCAATTTGTTGAGGGCTTTGAGCCGTGTCTTAAGTCTGCTGAGATTTCGACTTAATACGTGTTTGATTTTGCTTAAAGTTGCTAAGGTTGGAATCCACCTTGGGACAGGGGATTTATTTGGGTGTGGCCTTGTTTTAGGGATGCTTTTATCAGCAACATTTATCATGAAATCCGTGAAGAATTCACATATTGTATTGTGGCTTTGGTTATGCGGAAATGGTGGTATATTTCTGGTATGTAGATTGTAAATGTCCCAATCTGGTTTTTGGATATTATATTTTACAGGTGGCAATATTAAATTATTATTCAAATAATTAAGGGCTATGGGGAAGTGGTCACTGGTATACGAGTCATCCAGGATATTCCACTCAAGTCTTTCAGCTAAGTCGACTGAGCACAGCGAGATATCTACTGAAGAAAATGCTAAGTGGGTATTGGAGAAGTAAGTTGGCACATCAATTTCATTTAGGCAGCATAGGTCCTGCTCCAATACGGATTTCTCTATGTTTGTTCCTGGTGCGTCAGCAGGGTGACTGATATCCCAAAGGGGACTATGAGCGTTAAAATATCCTACTATAAGTAGGGGTTCATGTAGATTATTAATTAGTGCTGGTAGATCACTGAAATTCGAGCTAGAATTTGGTTGGTTATAGAAGTTACAAATTGTGATCATATTTTTGTCCGGCATGTATAATTTGATAGCTGTTATCATAATGGTGATACTATTATGAACATAAATTGCTGTGCCTAGTTTTCCACCATCAGTTGGTGAATAACAAGCAATATTGTACCATCGAATGTTTGTGGGGTTAGATCCTGTGTTGCAGGCATATACATATTGGGTTGTGGTCTCGTATGATTCTTTGTAATTCACCCAGACGTATCGGGTTAAGAGGCCATTTATATTCCATTGAATAATTTTATATTCCATTATTAGGAGGAATTGGTGTTAAATTCTGTAAATTGATTGCAGATTTTACTTTGCCTCGAAGTTTATATGCATTTGAATTTATTTGTGGTTTTTAATTGTTGTATTTGTATGTTGGTTATTAGATTCAGCAGTTGTTTGTTTTTCATAATTGAATATTAATGAGTCTATTTTTATTTCATAATTTCCCTTTTGTATTTTAAGGATTCAGAACATAATTCGTTCTCATGTTGGGGTGTTAAAGGGCATTTCCTTAATTTAATAAAATTGTCTATACAATTTCGTACTGTGTCCTCTGTCTTGGTGGTTAGTTGGTTATATGTACTTACGAAGCACTCATTACAACCACAAGACGAAGCATGTTTGGTGATGTTAATTATTGATTCAGAAGTATTTTTATCTAACTTTTGAAATTTCTGGTTTTGTAATTCTATTGGTTCTTTTCTGTAGTGATAAGGACTGTCGATTTGATCGAGGGGTTATTTGTTTTGTGGTTGTTTATGGAATATTTGGGTCTTTTGGATGGTTGAGGAGTGATAGTTATATTTTGGTTTGGTTTTATGGTATGATTTTTATTAGTATTATTTGATGGGAATTGTAAAGAGTGATTAATTGATTCTTTACTGTCCAGATGTTGGCTGTTTGATTGGGATTGAGGGCAATTGTGTACTTCCACTTGTGCTGAGGTTAGTACAATATCTTTCTTAAAATGTTCTCATGGTGTAGTTGGAGTTTCTTTAGATTGATTGTAATTTTCAATATTCACCTTTTTCCCTTAGGTGGGGTTCGTTCCAGTATTCTTTCCTTGCCAGTTCGATTATTATTATTATTATTATTTGACTCCTCTCCTATTGGAAGTTCTTTTCTATGGATATCTGATTCTTCTATGTTAGTAGTGGTACTGATGGATATATCAACATGCTTGTTTTGGGGTTCAGCATCGTTGATATGAGAATCAGTTTGTACCCTTTATTATCTTGGTGTTTGTTATTCATTTGATCGATATTTAGATTTTTAGTTACATTTGCGAAAGAATGATTTTTAGATAGATTACCGACTCCTTTTACTTTTAGCTCGAGTCTAGCTTCTTTGACTGACATGCCTGTTCTATTCACCAACAACTGGCGCTCTGTGTTGTATTGATAAAAGGAGCATTCCTTAGATTTTGCGTGAGGGGATTGTCCACAGTTAATACATTTTGGGGTTTTACATTTCCAATTAGTAGCATGAGTTCTGATGCATACACAGCCATACTGCCTTATTGTAGCATTTTTTGTATGTGTGCCCATACTTTGAACATTGAGTGCACTGAAGTGGTTTTAGTATAAATGGACGCATTTCTCTATTTTGTCCAAGAATTTTGTTTTTGAGTGTGAGATCTTGGCCTGTAAATTTTATTTTTGCAATATTAATTTGTTTATTTTTATCTTTCCTACTTGGAATTTAGTAGACTTCTAAATCATGTATATTATTGTATCTTAACTTAAGGGAGTCAAGTATCAATTGTTTTGAGGGTAGTCCTTCTTCAATGTTGGGTAAAATAACTGTGCCCTGTATATAATTTAATGTTTCATGACTTATCACTGTAATTTTTGTGCCATTTATTTCTTTTATATCTAAAAAGGTGGTGGACAGTTTTTCCGTGGTTGCCTGAAGTAACCATTCATTTTCTTTAATACATCGGCATTCCATTTCTTGTGTTGGACATATGTTCAATAATTTGTTTTCTAGTATTGCTGTTGATATTTTATTTTCAGCTTTAAGTACTAGAAATCTCGACCAGTTATCTGGTCCAAAAAGATTATCAAAATGCACCAGTGTTGGATTAAGATGATAATTTCTATTTCTTTTTGGACCTTGCCTGATGTGGGTTATCAGTGTATCAGATTTGTTTCCTTTTTCTGCAACGTATGGTTCCATTGTTATTATGTTTGAATCTTCTGATCAGTTTTTACTTTTTTGTAGAATTTCTATGGGCCCTGTCGGGTGTTTAGGATCATATAATTTATTTGGAACTGGATGTTCCATTGCTGCATTATCTTGAACTGACTGAGGAAGATTCAGGGATAAACTTTCAGTGGTCATCAACTGAGCCGAATTTTGTCCATCAAGGGGCCCAGGGGTACTAAAAACTAGTCGTATTTATCATTAAAAAATTAGAGAAAGAAAAAAATAATAATATATTTTGAAAAGATATCATTGGCTTTTCGTGAAGTTGAATCTTCCGCCAATGGCACAAGTGAGAAATGACCCCCAAATGTCCGCATCCCTACCCTACCCAAAAAGGGGGTGGCATAACATGACTAATTATGGCCCAAGTGTAAGCAATACCTGCTTGGTAGGACTAAGGGTATTACGAAAATACAATTACCCCCATCCTAACCACGTCATGGGCAAACCGGACAGAATGACGAGAGTTCTATTCCTAGAACCAGGCCCCCCTGGAATCCGTGGTCCAGCTCCACAGAATTTTTCCGCCTGGAAAACCAGGTCCGAATATTGTCGGGTAGGTGATGGATCTACCACATTTCCCACTATTTAGCTTCGGATTTAATTTCAATCCAAGTTACGATATGTTTTCTTATTTATTAGATATTGAAAATTATGACAAAAGTGGAAAAATCCAGAGATATTAACCCAAAAATATATAATGTCATATGGGACTCTTGGTTCGAATCTGGGAAGAAATTCCTAAGGTTCGAGAGCCCCCACACCACGTCAAGGTGGCCCAAAATGAGGGGGTCCTCTCTTAACAATCATGCTACTTTCTCCTCATTTGTCAACTGTAAGGATCCTCTGACTGAGTCTGACTCGTAGGCTCTTTGCCAAAAACCTTAGCAGAAGCAGAATGTTTAGAGGACATTTTAGTGGGAGACTTCAAAGAAAATTCTTAGTGCGTAATTAGTATATACCGTACACGCAGAACACGCACAAACAAGAGAATACTGAACAGTATTTGGTCAATTGGGTATAAACTGCACATTGATATTCTGTGCATACAGTAGATTTTATGAATGTTTTAAGATAATTTTTAAATATACGTGCATACATAAAGTGTTTTAGGATGATACTATAAGTACACAGAGCACATCTAAAATACGTAAGACAACGGGAATAGAAGGGTACACGTTTCCGTCTGCAGTACATATTTTCATGAATTAGGCAAATACACTTTTTATGATGTAAAAAGATATTCTAATTTTCACATTAATACTATTACAGTTCTCTAATACATTAATGTAAACATAGCAAAATTTCAATAACATATATTTGTTTTTCTTAAAGTGTTCCACCCAAGACAGCTTCCCGTAGATTTATCTTATTTTTTTATTAAAAAGGATTAGTTTATCCAGACCTCTGAGCCTAACAAACAACTCTTATGACGTAGTGATGATCTTTCAGAGCAGTACCCAGACGAAATGATACTCGACACACTATTGGCTGTTATCTGCAAAGCAGCCAACCTAGAAGCACCATTCATTTTCCTTCCTGTCCTTTGGTTGTACACTTGGTGTTGATTGTTTGAAACCTGTGCCCCATCTCGCGAACATGGAATTGTGGGTAACGCACATCTCCGAGATTGATGGCATGAGAACCAAGCATCAGTGTTGAGAGTCAGCATCCGCGGAAGTAGTTCATAAATGTTAAAACTGTGTTTTACGTATGGTCAAATATCTATGTGAATCATGCCGAAAATAGCTCCTAAAAAGTGCCCTGCTCCTTCTAAGCCTTCTGGCAAAGAGCCTAATAGAAAGAAAGGGGTCATGAAGCTCGACGAGGTGAAACTTCTCGAATGTTAGAGGGAAAAAGTTACGATGCGATTGGCTGCCATTTCAATGTGAACGAGACCACAGTGAGATACATAAAGAGAATGAAAGTGTAAGCATGACCTACTTTGGTACAGCTAAAATAGTGTTGACAGTCGCAAGATACATCAATCGTGAGAATGGAACCTGTGCTGGCGTACTGGATAAAGGACTGCTGGAAAAAGAACGTGTCCCTTAACTCCAACATTATTCATGAGAATGCACGACAACTCTATCAGCAGATACAGTGGTATCTCATTTGTCGAACATTCTGTTTTTCTAACAACATTTTTGGGAAAATTTTGTAGTGTTTGTCAAACAAATGCTCATACTTAGACCTGGCCGATTATCTTGTTTATACTTGTATTCGACGGCCTACTGCGTCCTACAAGAAAAACTGTATTAACATGTTTTATCAATCAATATATAATTTAATGATAACCATATCCGACAAAATAAATAAAAGAATGAAGCATTTCAATATAAAATTTAGCATAAACGATATACAGTATCGTACATCACTGCGGTGACATCACGCGCAGCTGACTTGAGACTGAACGAGAGAGCGTTGATATGTTGAGGAGAGGAGAAGAGAGAGTTAAAACATTATTGTATGCATGTAAAAGCAATAACAATTCATCACAGTAAATTCAACATAATTATAAAATATGAAAAGAATCCATTGTAATAAAAAAAAAAAAAAAGTCATAATTGAGCCAGTGTTCGGTGTGCCGAGACAATATTGTTTAACCACATTCAACAAAATAGTAAATGAAAGAACAAGGCTTTTCACGATAAAATTTAGCATAAATGATTAACAAAAGCATTCGCCATTGCGGTGATGCACAGCTAACTTGAGTCGGAGGGAGGAGGCTTTTATATTTTAAAGGAATAATGAATGAATTATTTAAATTATCATGTCATGATATTGTTGAGAAGTGACTAAAATCTCTATCATCTCACTCAGGGCATTGAATGCTGGTTCCAGTAAGTTTTTTTTTTTTTTTTTTACTGTATTGCATTTGATTGTTTTCTGTACGTAAAAGCAGCACCAATTCAAGTAAATTTAACATGATAAAATATGAAAACAATCAAATGCAATACAGTAAAAAAAAAAAAAAAAACTTACTGGAACCAGCATTCAGTGCCCTGAGTGAGATGATAGAGAGAGGAGAGGGATGGTGCTTTTACGTTGCATGGAACCAGTGGTTATTCAGCAACGGGACCAGTGGCTTTACATGACTTCTGAAACACGTCGAGAGTGAACTTCTATCACCAGAATTACACATCTCGAACCCCTCATTGGAATGCCCGAGAAACGAACTCGCGGCCACCAAAGTGACAGGCCACGACCATACCAATCACGCCACTGAGGCGCTGAGGAAAGAGAGGGGTCTGCTTCCTACTTACTTACCAACTGGGCTGGGATGATGATTATTCACCCGTTTCTTTCACTTACACTCGATTTGCCCAAATCATTTAGTTTTGTTACAGTAAAATAATACCTATCTAGTGGCAACTGCGTTTAACTTTTTTTTAACACTGTATAAGTAACCCAGCCCTATAATACACACACACTGGCGCAGTGTTCAGCTTCTGCTTGCCTTCGATTGCTTGTTTAAGCGACTTCCTTTTGAAAAGTTACTTAATCTCTCCTTTCCTTGCATACTTTACTTATTACTTATTTGTTTGCAAAATCCTCATGTTATTTTAAATTCTGCCATTTGCCAATACTAGTAAGTTTATGTATTGTGGCATAATTAATCTCTTTCATGCACTTAAAAGCTTAGTGTAAACTCATGGACAATCATACAAGCTGATTACTCCCTCTCTCTCACACACAAAATCGGGAACACACGATTTATTCCTTTGATTATTTTATCAATGTAAAATATGAATAAAATTGATCTTGTTACCAACCTTGTTTACTGCGACCATTTCGGTTTCCTCAAAGGGTTCCTGTCTCTCCTCCCTCCAATCCCCGGCCAGCCATGTGCCATTTTCATAACACAGTTTGTAAATCGTACACAGACGCAAAATTTTTTGAAAATTTTATTTCATATAACGTACTGTTTTATTACTTTACTCTTTTAATTTAACTTCTGAACATGCTTGGGTTGGCTGGAATGAATGATCCTAATTCCCTTTGTTTCTTATGGACCCGGGCGTGAGCTGTGCCTTCAAGGGACTCTACACTGGTAACTCCCTCCAGGACCTTGCTGATGCAATGGACTGTGACAGTGAACTTACACAGAAGGAATAATGGCGTAAATTCATGATTGCCATGTGTCTGTCCGTCATTGACTGGTCGCTGAAGGACATGAAGAAGCAGACCCTAAATGTGTGCTGGAGCAAGTTGTGGCTGGATTGTGTCCATAATTATCAGGGCCTCTCTGCAAGAAATACAACATCCGGCCATCAATAAGAGGATCCTTGGTGGTGAAGGCTTAGAAGACATCACCGAGGATGAAGTCGGAACTCTCATTTATACCCACACTGTCCCCCTGACTGACCAAGACTTGGGAGAACTGACCAAGTCTGCCAGTGAAGATGATTTACCAGGTTCAGGATAGAGTAGGGTCAGGCGGCGGCGGGCATGACTTTAAAACGCCAGTCCCAAATTAGGAGGATGATAAATGATGTTCAGTAGTTAGTTTCAACAAGGGATCCTTATATGGAACAGTCCTTTAAGTTTTCAAATATTCTTGATACAGCATTGCAGCCTTACAATTGTTCAAGCCCTCAACACCATGAAGCAGCAACGACAGCAGCTGGTAATCATTAGTGCCTCCCAAATTGTCAGTAGTACCTTGAATTGCCTGAAGAAGTGCCTCCTGATGAAGGTGGAGAGGCGCCCTCACAGATGTAACTCCTCTACTTTGCTGTGCAGTCATATCTTCATTGTCATTCATCGGACTGCACAGCAAATTCATCATCATCTTAAATAAACATTCACCACTGGTGAGTACCCTATTTACGTATGTTGTACCATATGTATAAAATTTTGTTTAATGTTCATATGTATTTCTGTTCTCTCTCTGATTTACATACATACAAATGTTTCCCGTAAAAGAAAACTGGATGGCTTGAATAAGAACTATGTGAATGAAAATGTGCATGGCTGAATACTTACAGGGGGACTGGATTATTTTCACATGTACATAAACTAAGTCATACAACATGTACTTATATTTTTAACCATATGTTTATGATTTACTTCGAAATATTTCAGATTAATACACTAATAGGACAATAGTTTATTGTATATTTGTAGGATAAATTTTCAGGGATACAGTGGTACCTCGAGATACGAAAGGCTCAACTTACGAAAAACTCTAGATGCGAAAGCTAATACGAAAAATTTTACTGCTCTACATACAAAAATTGCTCAAGTTACGAAAGCTTGTTGCTGTAAAGTCCGAGATTCGCTCGGACCACTGATAACAATTTTGAAACTCGCGAGCCGCCAACTGAGTAGACTCACCACCATCCTCCTGCTCTCCCATTGGTTCCTGATGCTAGTCACTGCCATGAGATCCTTCTCTCCTATTGGTCAGCATCCTTCCCATCATGCATCTACTACGTAGCGGCGTGCCTCGACCACTCGGTACCAGCATCGTTATCGTACTCATGCGGCATTCGTTTTGTTTCTATAACGATTTTCGTTTATTAACTGTAAATTCGTTAGTGATTTCGTTGTAGTATATGTACTTTATCGTGTTGTGTGAGAACTTTACTCCATACTTATACGTAAATTACGTACAGTATATACGTAGTCATGGGTCCCAAGAAAGTTGAAATTCACGTAAAGAAGAGGATGCTCTCTTTGGAAACGAAGATGGAGATTATCAAGAAGTATGAAGTTGGTATGCGATTGAGTGTGATCGCCAAGGAATACGACCGAAATCCGTCGACAATAGGCACCATCCGTAAGCAAAATGATGCCATCAAAGCAGCTACACCTTCCAAGGGCGTCACTATTTTGTCCAGCAAGAGGACCCACGTGCACCACGAGATGGAAAGGCTTCTTCTTGTCTGGATAAAAGACAAAGAAATCACTGGCGATACGATAACCGAGATGGCAATCTCCCACAAGGCCAGCGCTATTTTCGGCGATTTGATTGCCCAGGCCGAAGATGACGGAGGAGATGGAGCATCAACGCCAACCCCAGACTTCAAGGCTTCGCATGGGTGGTTCGAGAAATTCCGTAACGGACTGGCATCGATTCAGTGGTGCGTCATGGGGAGGCTGCCAGCTCGGACATGAAAGCGGCCGAAGCCTTAAAAAAAGACGTTCGACGAGATGATGACCAAGGAAGGCTACAGTTCTCAGCAAGTCTTCAACTGTGATGAGACTGGCCTTTTTTGGAAAAAAATGCCTCGTCGGACGTACATCATGGAGGAAGAGAAGAAGCTACCCAGGCATAAGCCTATGAAGGACAGGCTTACGCTCGCACTTTGTTCGAACGCCAGTGGGGATTGCAAGGTGAAGCCCCTACTGGTGTATCATTCCGAGACTCCTCGAGCCTTCAAGGCCCACAAAGTGCTTAAGGAGAAGCTTCCAGTGATGTGGGGTGCTAATGCGAAAGCCTGGGTAACGAGGCTTTTGTTCACAGAGTGGGAAAATCTGTGTTTCGGCCCGACAGTGAAGAAATTCTTGGAAGAGAAGCGCCTACCTCTGAAATGCCTGCTGGTGTTGGACAATGCCCCTGCTCACCCTCCTGGCCTCGAGGAAGATATCCTAGCGTAGTATTCCTTCATCAAGGTTCTTTATCTTCCGCCTAACATCACCCCTCTCCTCCAGCCCATGGACCAGCAAGTGA
>NC_087216.1:42920105-42961375 GCF_015104395.2 Macrobrachium nipponense | reverse complement strand
TCACTTGCTGGTCCCATGGGCTGGATGAGAGGGTGATGTTAGGCGGAAGATAAAGAACCTTGATGAGGAATACTACGCTAGGATATCTTCCTCAGGCCAGGAGGGTGAGCAGGGGCATGTTCCACACCAGCAGGCATTTCAGAGGTAGGCGCTTCTCTTCCAAGATTTCTTCATTGTCGGGCCGAACAGATTTTCCCCCACTCTGTGAACAAAAGCCTCGTTACCCAGGCTTTCGCATTAGCACTCCACATCACTGGAGCTTCTCCTTAACCACTTTGTGGGCCTTGAAGGCTCGAGGACCTCGGAATGATACACCATAGGGGGCTTCACCTTGCAATCCCCCACTGGCGTTCGAACAAAGTGCGAGCGTAAAGCCTGTCCCTTCATAGACTTATGCCTGGGTAGCTTCTTCTCTTCCTCCATGATGTACGTCCGACGAGGCATTTTTTTCCAAAAAAGGCCAGTCTCATCACAGTTGAAGACTTGCTGAGAACTGTAGCCTTCCTTGGTCATCATCTCGCCGAACGTCTTTTTTTAAGGCTTCGGCCGCTTTCATGTCTGAGCTGGCAGCCTCCCCATGACGCACCACTGAATCGATGCCAGTCCGTTAACGGAATTTCTCGAACCACCCATGCGAAGCCTTGAAGTCTGGGGTTGGCGTTGATGCTCCATCTCCTCGTCATCTTTGGCCTGGCAATCAAATCGCCGAAATAGCGCTGGCCTTGTGGGAGATTGCCATCTCGGTTATCGTATCGCCAGTGATTTCTTTGTCTTTTATCCAGACAAGAAGAAGCCTTTCCATCTCGTGGTGCACGTGGGTCCTCTTGCTGGACAAATAGTGACGCCCTTGGAAGGTGTAGCTGCTTTGATGGCATCCTTTTGCTTACGGATGGTGCCTATTGTCGACGGATTTCGGTCGTATTCCTTGGCGATCACACTCAATCGCATACCAACTTCATACTCTTGATAATCTCCAATCTTCGTTTCAAAGAGAGCATCCTCTTCTTTACGTGAATTTCAACTTTCTTCGGGACCCATGACTACGTATATACTGTACGTAATTTACGTATAAGTATGGAGTAAAGTTCTCACACAACACGATAAAGTACATATACTACAACGAAATCACTAACGAATTTACGTTAATAAACGAAATCGTTAGAACAAACGAATGCCGCATGAGTACGATAACGATGCTGGTACCGAGTGGTCGAGGCACGCCGCTACGTAGTAGATGCATGATGGGAAGGATGCTGACCAATAGGAGAGAAGGATCTCATGGCAGTGACTAGCATCAGGAACCAATGGGAGAGCAGGAGGATGGTGGTGAGTCTACTCAGTTGGCGGCTCGCGAGTTTCAAAATTGTTATCAGTGGTCCGAGCGAATCTCGGACTTTACAGCAACAAGCTTTCGTAACTTGAGCAATTTTTGTATGTAGAGCAGTAAAATTTTTCGTATTAGCTTTCGCATCTAGAGTTTTTCGTAAGTTGAGCCTTTCGTATCTCGAGGTACCACTGTATCCCTGAAAATTTATCCTACATCAAATATACAATAAACTATTGTCCTATTAGTGTATTAATCTGAAATATTTCGAAGTAAATCATAAACATATGGTTAAAAATATAAGTACATGTTGTATGACTTAGTTTATGTACATGTGAAAATAATCCAGTCCCCCTGTAAGTATTCAGCCATGCACATTTTCATTCACATAGTTCTTATTCAAGCCATCCAGTTTTCTTTTACGGGAAACATTTGTATGTATGTAAATCAGAGAGAGAACAGAAATACATATGAACATTAAACAAAATTTTATACATATGGTACAACATACTCACCAGTGGTGAATGTTTATTTAAGATGATGATGAATTTGCTGTGCAGTCCGATGAATGACAATGAAGATATGACTGCCAGCAAAGTAGAGGAGTTACATCTGTGAGGGCGCCTCTCCACCTTCATCAGGAGGCACTTCTTCAGGCAATTCAAGGTACTACTGACAATTTGGGAGGCACTAATGATTACCAGCTGCTGTCGTTGCTGCTTCATGGTGTTGAGGGCTTGAACATTGTAAGGCTGCAATGCTGTATCAAGAATATTGAAACTTAAAGGACTGTTCCATATAAGGATCCTTGTTGAAACTAACTACTGAACATCATTTATCATCCTCCTAATTTGGGACTGGCGTTTTAAAGTCATGCCCGCCGCCTCCTGACCCTACTCTATCCTGAACCTGGTAAATCATCTTCACTGGCAGACTTGGTCAGTTCTCCCAAGTCTTGGTCAGTCAGGGGGACAGTGTGGGTATAAATGAGAGTTCCGACTTCATCCTCGGTGATGTCTTCTAAGCCTTCATCACAAGGATCCTCTTATTGATGGCCGATGTTGTATTTCTTGCAGAGAGGCCCTGATAATTATGGACACAATCCAGCCACAACTTGCTCCAGCACACATTTAGGATCTGCTTCTTCATGTCCTTCAGCGACCAGTCAATGACGGACAGACACATGGCAATCATGAATTTACGCCATTATTCCTTCTGTGTAAGTTCACTGTCACAGTCCATTGCATCAGCAAGGTCCTGGAGGGAGTTACCAGTGTAGAGTCCCTTGAAGGCACAGCTCACTCCCGGGTCCATAAGAAACAAAGGGAATTAGGATCATTCATTCCAGCCAACCCAAGCATGTTCAGAAGTTAAATTAAAAGAGTAAAGGTAATAAAACGTACATTATATGAAATCAAATTTTCAAATTTTCAAAAAATTTTGCTTCTGTGTATATTTTACAAACTGTGTTATGAAATGGCACATGGCTGGCCGGGATTGGAGGGAGGAGAGACAGGAACCCTTTGAGGAAACCGAAATGGTCGCAGTAAACAAGGTTGGTAACAAGATCAATTTTATTCATATTTTACATTGATAAAATAATCAAAGGAATAAACTCGTGTGATCCCGATTTTGTGTGTGAGAGAGGGAGATAATCAGCTTGTATGATTGTCCATGAGTTTACACTAAGCTTTTAAGTGCATGAAAGAGATTAATTATGCCACAATACATAAACTTACTAGTATTGGCAAATGGCAGAATTTAAAATAACATGAGGATTTTGCAAACAAATAAGTAATAAGTAAAGTATGCAAGGAAAGGAGAGATTAAGTAACTTTTCAAAAGGAAGTCGCTTAAACAAGCATCGAAGGCAAGCAGAAGCTGAAGACTGCGCCAGTGTGTGTGTATTATAGGGCTGGGTTACTTTTACAGTGTTAAAAAAAAGTTAAACGCAGTTGCCACTAGATAGGTATTATTTTACTGTAACAAAACTAAAATGATTTGGGCAAATCGAGTGTAAGTGAAAGAAACGGGTGAATAATCATCATCCCAGCCCAGTTGGTAAGTAAGTAGGAAGCAGACCCCTCTCTTTCCTCAGCGCCTCAGTGGCGTGATTGGTATGGTCGTGGCCTGTCACTTTGGTGGCCGCGAGTTTGTTTCTCGGGCATTCCAATGAGGGGTTCGAGATGTGTAATTCTGGTGATAGAAGTTCACTCTCGACGTGTTTCAGAAGTCATTGTAAAAGCCACTGGTCCCGTTGCTGAATAACCACTGGTTCCATGCAACGTAAAAGCACCATCCCTCTCTCTCTATCATCTCACTCAGGGCACTGAATGCTGGTTCCAGTAAGTTTTTTTTTTTTTACTGTATTGCATTTGATTGTTTTCATATTTTATCATGTTAAATTTACTTGAATTGGTGTCTGCTTTTACGTACGCAGAAAACAATCAAATGCAATACAGTAAAAAAAAAAAAAAAAACTTACTGGAACCAGCATTCAATGCCCTGAGTGAGATGATAGAGATTTTAGTCACTTCTCAACAATATCATGACATGATAATTTAAATAATTCATTCATTATTCCTTTAAAATATAAAGCCTCCTCCCTCCGACTCAAGTTAGCTGTGCATAACCGCAATGGCGAATGATTTTGTTAATCATTTATGCTAAATTTTATCGTGAAAAGCCTTGTTCTTTCATTTACTATTTTGTTGAATGTGGTTAAACAATATTGTCTCGGCACACCGAACACTGGCTCAATTATGACTTTTTATTATTACAATGGATTCTTTTCATATTTTATAATTATGTTGAATTTACTGTGATGAATTGTTATTGCTTTTACATGCATACAATAATGTTTTAACTCTCTCTTCTCCTCTCCTCAACATATCAACGCTCTTCTCGTTCAGTCTCAAGTCAGCTGCGCTGATGTCACCGCAGTGATGTACGATACTGTATATCGTTTATGCTAAATTTTATATTGAAATGCTTCATTCTTTTATTTATTTTGTCGGATATGGTTATCATTAAATTATATATTTGATTGATAAAACATGTTAATACAGTTTTCTTGTAGGACGCAGTAGGCCGTCGAATACAGTATAAACAAGATAATCGCCAGGTCTAAGTATGAGCATTTGTTTGACAAAACACTACAAAATTTTCCCAAAAATGTTGTTAGAAAAACAGAATGTTCGACAAATGAGATACCACTGTATCTGCTGATAGAGTTGTCGTGCATTCTCATGAATAATGTTGGAGTTAAGAGACACGTTCTTTTCCAGCCTTCCTTTTATCCAGTACGCCAGCACAGGTTCCATTCTCACGATTGATTTATCTTGCGACTGTCAACACTATTTTAGCTGTACCAAAGTAGGTCATGCTTACACTTTCATTCTCTTATGTATCTCACTGTGGTCTCGTTCACATTGAAATGGCAGCCAATCGCATCGTAACTTTTTCCCTCCTTTAACATTCGAGAAGTTTTCACCTCGTCGAGCTTCATGACCCCTTTCTTTCTATTAGGCTCTTTGCAGAAGGCTTAGAAGGAGCATGGGCACTTTTTTAGGAGCTATTTTTCGGCATGATTCACATAGATATTTGACCATACGTTAAAAAAACACAGTTTTAACATTTATGAACTACATCCGCGGATGCTGACTCTCAACACTGATGCTTGGTTCTCATGCCATCAATCTCGGAGATGTGCGTTACCCAACAATTCCATGTTCGCGAGATGGGGCACAGTTTCAAACATCAACACCAAGTGTACAAACCAAAGGACAGGAAGGAAAATGAATGGTGCTTCTAGGTTGGCTGCTTTGCAGATAACAGCAATAGTGTGTCGAGTATCATTTCGTCTGGGTACTGCTCTGAAAGATCATCACTACGTCATAAGAGTTGTTTTTTAGGCTCAGAGGTCTGGATAAACTAATCCTTTTTAATAAAAAAATAAGATAAATCTACGGGAAGCTGTCTTGGGTGGAACACTTTAAGAAAAACAAATATATGTTATTGAAATTTTGCTATGTTTACATTAATGTATTAGAGAACTGTAATAGTATTAATGTGAAAATTAGAATATCTTTTTACATCATAAAAAGTGTATTTGCCTAATTCATGAAAATATGTACTGCAGACGGAAACGTGTACCCTTCTATTCCCGTTGTCTTACGTATTTTAGATGTGCTCTGTGTACTTATAGTATCATCCTAAAACACTTTATGTATGCACGTATATTTAAAATTATTTCAAACATTCATAAAATCTACTGTATGCACAGAATATCAATGTGCAGTTTATACCCAATTGACCAAATACTGTTCAGTATTCTCTTGTTTGTGCGTGTTCTGCGTGTACGGTATATACTAATTACGCACTAAGAATTTTCTTTGAAGTCTCCCACTAAAATGTCCTCTAAACATCTGCTTCTGCTAAGGTTTTTGGCAAAGAGCCTATGAGTCAGACTCAGTCAGAGGATCCTTACAGTTGACAAATGAGGAGAAAGTAGCATGATTGTTAAGAGAGGACCCCCTCATTTTGGGCCACCTTGACGTGGTGTGGGGGCTCTCGAACCTTAGGAATTTCTTCCCAGATTCGAACCAAGAGTCCCATATGACATTATATATTTTTGGGTTAATATCTCTGGATTTTTCCACTTTTGTCATAATTTTCAATATCTAATAAATAAGAAAACTATCGTAACTTGGATTGAATTAAATCCGAAGCTAAATAGTGGGAAATGTGGTAGATCCATCACCTACCCGACAATATTCGGACCTGGTTTTCCAGGCGGAAAAAATTCTGTGGAGCTGGACCACGGATTCCAGGGGGGCCTGGTTCTAGGAATAGAACTCTCGACATTCTGTCCGGTTTGCCCATGACGTGGTTAGGATGGGGGTAATTGTATTTTCGTAATACCCTTAGTCCTACCAAGCGGGTATTGCTTACACTTGGCATAATTAGTCATGTTATGCCACCCCCACCTTTTTGGGTAGGGTAGGGATGCGGACATTTGGGGGTCATTTCTCACTTGTGCCATTGGCGAAGATTCAACTTCACGAAAAGCCAATGATATCTTTTCAAAATATATTATTATTTTTTTCTTTCTCTAATTTTTTAATGATAAATACGACTAGTTTTTAGTACCCCTGGGCCCCTTGATGGACAAAATTCGGCACAGTTGATGACCACTGAAAGTTTATCCTGAATCTTCCTCAGTCATTCAAGATAATGCAGCAATGGAACATCCAGTTCCAAATAAATTATATGATCCTAAACAACCCGACAGGGCCCATAGAAATTCTACAAAAAAGTAAAAACACTAATCAGAAGATTCAAACTATAATAACAATGGAACCATACCGTTTGCAGAAAAAGGAAAACAAATCTGATACACAGAGAACCCCACATCAGGCAAGGTCCAAAAGAAATAGAAATTATCAATCTTATCCACACTGGTGCATTTTGATAATCTTTTTGGACCAGATAACTGGTCGAGATTTCTAGTACTTAAAGTGAAAATAAAATATCAACGCAATACTAGAAAACAAATTATTGAACATATGTCCAACACAAGAAATGGAATGCCGATGTATAAAGAAAATGAATGGTTACTTCAGGCAACCACGGAAAAACAGTCCACCACCTTTTTAGATATAAAAGAAATAAATGGCACAAAAATTACAGTGATAAGTCATGAAACATTAAATTATATACAGGGCACAGTTATTTACCAACATTGAAGAAGGACTACCCTCAAAACAATTGATACTTGACTCCCTTAAGTTAAGATACATAATATACATGATTTAGAAGTCTACTAAATTCCAAGTAGGAAAGATAAAATAAATAAACAAATAATATTGCAAAAAAAAAAATAAACAAAATTTACAGGCCAAGATCTCACACTCAAAACAAAATTCTTGGAACAAAATAGAGAAATGCGTCCATTTATACTAAAACCACTTCAGTGCACTCAATGTTCAAAGTATGGGCACACATACAAAAAATGCCACAATAAGGCAGTATGGCTGTGTATGCATCAGAACTCATGCTACTAATTGGAAATGTAAATCCCCAAACCAAAATGTATTAACTGTGGACAATCCCCTCACGCAAAATCTAAGGAATGCTCCTTTTATCAATACAACACAGAGCGCCAGTTGTTGTGAATAGAACAGGCATGTCAGTCAAAGAAGCTAGACTCGAGCTAAAAGTAAAAGGAGTCGGTAATCTATCTAAAAATCATTCTTTCGCAAATGTAACTAAAAATCTAAATATCGATCAATGAATAACAAACACCAATATATAAAGGGTACAAAACTGATTCTCATATCAACGATGCTGAACCCCAAAACAAGCATGTTGATATATCCATCAGTACCACTACTAACATAGAAGAATCAAGATATCCATAGAAAAGAAACTTCCAATAGGAGAGGAGTCAAATAATAATAATAATAATAATCGAACTGGCAAGGAAAGAATCTCGGAATAAAAACGAACCCCACCTAAGGGAAAAAGGTGAATATTGAAAATTACAATCAATCTAAAGAAAACTCCAACTACACCAGGAGAACATTTTAAGAAAGATATTGTACTAACCTCAGCACAAGTGGAAATACACAATTGCCCTCAATCCCAATCAAACAGCCAACATCTGGACAGTAAAGAATCAATTAATCACACTTTACAATTCCCATCAAATAATACTAATAAAAATCATACCATAAAACCAAACCAAAACCAAATATAACTATCACTCCTCAACCATCCAAAAGACCCAAATATTCCATAAACAACCACAAAACAAATAACCCCTCGATCAAACCGACAGTCCTTATCACTACAGAAAAGAACCAATAGAATTACAAACCAGAAATTTCAAAAGTTAGATAAAAATACTTCTGAATCAATAATTAAACATCACCAAACATGCTTCGTCTTGTGGTTGTAATGAGTGCTTCGTAAGTACATATAACCAAACTAACCACAAGACAGAGGACACAGTACGAAATTGTGTAGACAATTTTATTAAATTAAGGAAATGCCCTTTAAACACCCCAACATGAGAACGAATTATGTTCTGAATCCTTAAAATACAAAAAGGAAATTATGAAATAAAAAGTAGACTCATTAATATTCAATTATGAAAAACAAACAACTGCCGAATCTAATAACCAACATACAATACAACAATTAAAAAACCACAAATAAATTCAAATGCATAAACTTCGAAGCAAAGTAAAATCTGCAATCAATTTACAGAATTTAACACTAATTCCTCCTAATAATGGAAAATATAAAATTATTCAATGGAATTATAAATGGCCTCTTAACCCGATACGTCTGGGTGAATTACAAAGAATTCATACGAGACCACAACCCAATATGTATATGCCTGCAACACATATGATCTAACCCCACAAACATTCGATGGTACAAATATTGCTTGTTATTCACCAACTGATGGTGGAAAACTAGGCACAGCAATTTATGTTCATAATATATCACCATTATGATAACAGCTATCAAATTATACATGCCGGACAAAAATATGATCACAATTTGTAACTTCTATAACCAACCAAATTCTAGCTCGAATTTCAGTGATCTACCAGAACTAATTAATAATCTACATGAACCCCTACTTATAGTAGGATATCTTAACGCTCATAGTCCCCTTTGGGATATCCAGTCACCCTGCTGACGCACAGGAACAAACATAGAGAAATCCGTATTGGAGCAGGACTATGTTGCCTAAATGAAATTGATGTGCCAACTTACTTCTCCAATACCCAGTTAGCATTTTCTCAGTAGATATCTCGCTGTGCTCAGTCGACTTAGCTGAAAGACTTGAGTGGAATGTCCTGAATGACTCGTATACCAGTGACCACTTCCCCATAGCCCTTAATATTTGAATAATAATTTAATATTGCCACCTGTAAAATATAATATCCAAATGGATCAAGAGGGTGTAGTGCTTAGAAAGGAGGAAGACATTGTGAAGAGATGGAAAGAATATTTCGAACAGTTGTTAAATGAAGAAAATAATAGACTAATAAGAGAGGATGGCAAGTGAACATTGGCATGGTAATGAGGTTTTCTAGGCAAGAGGTACTAAATGCACTGAAGAAGATGAAGAATGGGAAGGCAACCGGACCAGACATGATCCTCCGGTGGAGGCATGGAAAGCATTAGGAGATGAAGGAGTGGATATACTGTACGATCTTATGATAAAGATCCTTGAACAGGAAAAGATACCAAATGAGTGGCGTGGGAGTATATTGATCCCAATTTTTAAAGGAAAGGCGATGTCCAAGAGTGTGGTAATTATAGGGGCATTAAATTGATGTCCCACACTTTGAAGATACTGGAAAGGATGATAGATGCTAGACTGAGAGAAGAAGTACAAATAGGTAAAGAGGCAGATGGGATTTATGAAGGGAAGGGGAACAACAGATGGTATATTTTGTCTGAGGCAAATAATGGAGAAATTCGGGGAAAGACAAGGACCCTACATATGGTATTCATTGACCTTGAAAAGGCTTATGACCGAGTCCCGAGACAAGAGGTATGGAGGAGCTTGAGGGAGAAGATGGTGCCAGAGAAGTATGTGCGATTGATACAAGAGATGTACCGGAATGTATTTACCAGAGTTGAGGAGCAGTGCTGGGGAGACAGAAGGTTTTGAGGTGAGAGTAGGATTCACCAGGGGTCGGCTCTGAGCCCTTTTATCTTTAACATAGTGATGGATGTTATAATAGAGGAAGTAAGGGAGACAGTACCATGGAACATATTGTATGCAGATGATATTGTTCTGTGTGCAGAGAGCAGGGAAGATCTGGAAGTGAAATTGGAAAGATGGAGACAAGTACTGGAGGACAGAGGAATGAGAATAAGTAGATCCAAGACAGAATATATGTGTACCACCACTGAGGGGGATGATAGAGAAAGTATTCAGCTTGGTGGAGAGCAAATAAGGAGAGTTGATAAGTTTAAGTATTTGGGATCTTTTGTTAACGCTGGAGGAAGTATGGAAGAAGAAGTAAAAACATCGGGTACAGGGCAGGCTGGAACAACTGGAGAGCGGCCTCGGGAGTTCTTTGTGACAAAAGAGTGCCGCTTAGGTTAAAAGGAAAATTTCACAAGACGGTGGTAAGAACAGCAATGCTGTATGGTACGGAAACAGCAAGCATGAGAAAAGCAGAGCAGAAGAAGATGGATGTGGCAGAAATGAGAATGCTTAGGTGGATGTCTGGGGTAACAAGAGTGGATAGGATCAGAAATGACTACATAAGGGGGTCAACTAAGGTGGTGGAAGTATCAAAGAAAGTGCAGGAGGGGAGGCTGAGATGGTATGGACACCTGTTGAGGAGAGGATGAGGACCACGCTGGGAGACATATTATGGGGTGGAGGTGCAAGGAAGAAGAAAAAAAGAGGGAGACCAAGAAAGAGATGGAAGGACTGTGTGAGAGGAGACTTACATGAGAAGGGAATTGATGAGGCAGAAGCACAAGATAGAAATAGATGGAAACGGCTCATCCGAACGGCGACCCCATATAAAAATGGAACAAGAATGGGAAAAAGAAGAGAAGAAAATATAATATCCAAAAAAACCAGATTGGGACATTTACAAATCTACATACCAGAAATATACCATCATTTCCGCATAACCAAAGCCACAATACAATATGTGAATTCTTCACGGATTTCATGATAAATGTGCTGATAAAAGCATCCCTAAAACAAGGCCACACCTAAATAAATAACCCCTGTCCCAAGGTGGATTCCAACCTTAGCAACTTAAGCAAAATCAAACACGTATTAAGTCGAAATCTTGGCAGGACTTAAGACACGGCTCAAAGCCCTCAACAAATTGCCCTACCATACAAATATATTAAACAAGATAGTGGTCGTCAACATAACAATCAATTATATTAAACCTTTATATAACAAATATAATGCTAAATTTCGAAAACTTGTAATAACTGAGAAATACCATCATGGGAAAATTATGTATCCAGCTTGTCAACAAATACATCTATGAAAGATATTTGGCAAAAAATAAGGAAAATTAATGGAAAATATATAAGACACTGCAATAAACCTAAATGGGAAACTATATCATGACCCATTTGAAATCTCGATAATAAGGAAACACTTTGAAAACGTAAGTGCCTACTCTAATCTAAATGAACATTTCAAAAATATAAGAACACGGGGAAAACACTATACTCAATTTTGAAACTATTGAAGATTTAGAATATAATTATGTATTTAATATGGATGAATTAAACAATGCTCTAGATTCATGTCATCCATCGGCCCCAGGCCATGATAAAATATAATTTGAAATGATACAAAGACTAGGGCCCATTGCCAAATCATATTTACTAAAATTCGATAACACCATCTGGATGAAACGGGTTTTTCCAGATAAATGGAAACATGCTATCATTATCCCAATAAACAAACCTGGGAAAGATTCAAGTAATCCATCAATTGTAGATCTATACTTTGACAAGCTGTCTATGTAAAAATACTAGAAAAATGGTTAATTCACGACTAACATATGTCATACAAAAATTCAATCTAACACCAACGCAATCAGGATCAATAGCTGATCGATCAACCCTTTGAACCACTAACCTGTCGAGAAGTCATATCAAAAAAGGAGTTGATGCAGAAAAAAATTAAGTGGCAATATTTTCTTACATAGAAAAGCATATGATATAACATGTAGACACATATCATGCAAAACTTCACTCTGAAGGTATAAGAGGTAATTTACCAATTTTTTATCAACAATTTTCTATCAGATAGAACTTTCCAAATTCGAATAGAAAATTCTTATTCAAATGTTTATGAATTGGAAGAAGAAATCCACCAAGGCAGTGTCTTAAGCTGTACTGTATTTGCTTTAGCAATCAATGATATTACAATAAATTTACTAAAAGGAGTTAAAACAGCTTGTATGTTGATGACGTTTGCATATATTATAAAAGTAGCACTCTAAAGACATGCCGAAAGAATCCTCATACAGCCATCTCAAATATTACTAATTGGGCAAATTCAGTAGATTCCAATTTTCAATAGTAAAACAAACGCAATTATCTATAAAGATAAATTATGGTTAAAACAACAAACAATTAAGCTTTATCTTTATAATACCGAAATAAAATTCTGCACAAATGTTAAATACCTAGGAATGGTGTTGATCAGCACCTGAACTGGAAAGCACACCTCAGATACATTAAAGCAAAAGGCATAAAAACCCTAGCCATATTGAAAAAACTATCACATACCAAATGGGGAACTGGACGTAACATCATGCTTATGTTATTCAAGCAACAGCTCTATCTATAATGGATTATTGTTGCCCAATATATTCATCTGCCTCAGGAGCTACACTAAAAACAGTAGATGCACTGGATCATGAAGGAATACGTTTGTGCACGGGAGTATTTCGATCATCCCCTATAAACTCCCTGTTAGTATAAGCAGGCATATTACCCCTAAAACATCACCGCAACTTGATAACTATGCGTAGGGGCCTTTCCCTTCAAGCAGGAACATCTCCCGCTGCTACCTGCTTTCTGAATTTATAAACAAAGATTAGTAAACACAGAACCAATATTTAGTAAATTTAACATGATATTAAACCAATTTCCCATCCAGCAATGGAATTCCCACTACCCTGGACTTTGAAAAAAGTAAAAATATGTACTGCTCTATCATATCTACTAAAAAAATATGGCAAACAGATATGTACCGCCAACATGCGTTGGAACACACCAGAAGAAAGGGAGATCAACTTAGATCTATACAGACGGATCAAAGAGCAGCACTGGAGTAGAGCTTCAGCATTCTCAAAAGATAAGTTAGTTTAATATAAGTCTTCCCCAATATCATCAGTATGCACAGCTGAACTCGCAGCCATACGAATAGCACTAGACATAATATCTGATAGAGAGCAATATCACCATAATTTTCAGTGACTCACGAAGTGCTATTGATGCTAGAAACAAATACAAATCTACAAATCACCTTGCACAAGAAATCCAAATAAAAATACCCCAACTTGTTCAATCCGGACTATTAATAGAAATATGTTGGATTCCAGCACATGTGGGAATTGAAGGAAATGAAAAAGCAGATACAGCTGCCAAATTAGCTTGCACTACTCCACCAACAATGACACATGACCCAGTATCAGACTGGATAACCTCAATTAAGCCTCTGATATATCAAGACTGGCAAATAGATTGGACATCAGTGCCAACTACAAAACTAACTTAGAAATAAAAAAAGCGAAGTTAATTCATGATGGCATCACTTCAAAAAGAAAGAGCGAAAGAAGTGTTACTAACATGAACTACGTATAGGCCATACTAGATTTTCGCATGTTCATAGATGTCAAATCCACAATCCAGACCCAATGAAATGTAGTGCATGCCAGACACCAATGACTGTCCAACACATTAGTCGACTGTCCAATTTGGAACCATCAAAGAAAATTATATTTGCAAAACACGACATTGAAAAGCATTCTTGCTTGAAGGCAAAGATTTTGTATTTAATAGGATCATGTTCCTAAGTAAAACTGGTTTCCTAAATAAAATACCTATAAACTTTTTAGGATTAATTCCTGAAAACCAGCTCGAGAAGAGCCGTTGTTAGGCTCAGAGGTCTGGATAAACTAATCCTTTATAATAATAATAAAATGATGATGTTAAGAGAGGGCAAAGTCAATGGAGAAGTAGCAGCCCATTATGGCGCGACTGAAAGTGCAGTCGCCTGCATTGAGAACTAGTTACAAACAGGGTAAAATACTCGGGGAGGTCATTCTTGGCGAAGAACTCGCTGTCCTCTCTACTATCCCACCATCAGACCATGGTTTGAAGAATTTCTTGGTCTGTACAAATTGATCAAGAAAGTCAGGCAGATACAGACAATGGTAAAGGCATGGGATAAAGAATGAAGAAAGAACCACAATTTTATCTATACTGTTAATGATATCATGAAGCCCTATCATGACACCCTCACGAAACCCCGAAGAAGGTGAAGAGGCACCCTCGGAGGAGGATGTAAACTCCTGTGATTAGCTGTGCAGTTATCTTCATCATCATTCATCCGACTGCGCAACTAATTTATCATCATCTATAATCAACATTCATCGCCAGTGAGTACCCTTAAGTTTAATATTATTACTCTATTGTGATATTTAATGTTATTATTATACAGTAAAAAATATAAAAATACTATGGAGGAACGATCTGTTTGTTCCATTTGACAATGTCTTAAGTCTGGTTCACACTATGCCAGTAATTTAGTCAAGTGGCGAGTAGTTTAGTTACTACTTTCCTACTAAACTGATCAATTTCGTTCGCACAACCAGTCAAGTAGAGTACATTAGTGTGTAAAGCATCGCAAGATGAACAGGCAACGCAGCAAAGCTAAAAGGCTAATAAAAGATATTGCAATAGCTATTTTAGAGGAAGTGGAGGAAGAAATAAGTGTGTCAAAAAGAAAAAGATTATGGGAACGAAAATGGATTCAGAGAAGAAATCAACTAGGAGCTACTAATTCACTTCTCAAGGAATTAGAGTAGAAGATCCTAGAGAATACTACTCAACATTCAGAATGAGTCAAGAATGTTTTAACTTTCTGTTGATGAAAGTGCAATCACAAATTCAACGAAATGATACCCATTTAAGGAGTGCAGTTCCGGCAAAAATCAAATTAAAGGCAGTTCTATACTTCTTGCTACTGGATGTAGTTTAAGAACTCACACATCTATTTCGACTTGGGAAATCAACTATTTCAGAATTTTTGATAGAGGTTTGCGATTGTATCTACGAATCATTAAAGGAAGTCATCAAGGTAAGAGTAAATAAATCATAAATATATGTCACAAATCATTTATTAATTAAACATTTGCTACATTTATGTTTAGTTTATCATAATTAGCAATATTAAAGGCTTCAGTAATTATGTCTATCGATATTATTGCAGACTCCTGGCTACACGTATTATGTTTAACATGTACTTCAGATATAGTAGACTGGGTGTATTGGTCTGCTAATTGTTTGGGGTTCATTTACGCTTAGCAGATGCTGACGTCGAATTCTATTTATGTAGAGTTCAATGTGCTCCTGGGCTTCGAGTGCCAATAGTGTTGGCAAAGATTTAAGTTGAAGCCCAATGTGTCTCCCGAAAACCTCGAACTCGTTTTCATCTGTCATAGCAGGTTCAGATATGTCTTTCAGTCGGTGATACATACTAGATAGCTGCATCACTTTCGTTTTTTCTAGCAGGTGTAGGTTTTTGGGTCATGTACTAAACTATCCTGCACTACAGAGTCATTGTGTTCAGTTTCTGCAATATGTACGCCATCGTTGTTAATCTGGAAAAAAAAAAGTATTTCAATAGGTATATATTTAAGGTTAGGAGCCATTATAATATAAAGGAGGGAATGTAAAGTGGTGGACATACTAATGGGATTAGTACCTACCGTTCACCACTATAATATATTAGTTTTAAATTGAAACCACACTTTAACTTTATTTTTACTTTTTTCAGGTCCCTGGTACAACAGATTGGAAAATGATTGCAAATGGTTTTCAGAAAGAATGGAATTTTCCTGGATGCTGTGGAGCAATAGATGGCAAGCATGTCTATAAAACAAAGCACCTCATGAACTCAGGAAGTTTATACTACAATTACAAAGAATCAAACAGTGTTGTCTTAATGGCAGTTGTAGATCATAAATATTGCTTCAGTTATATAGACATAGGTTGTAATGGTCGAGTTTCTGATGGAGGAGTTTTTCGTAACAGTAGTTTGTATCAATCTTTAAAGAATGGTATGCTACCAGAAGGTCAGTTTTTTTCCTAGTTGGTCGACAATGCATTTCCCTTGAAAGAATACCTGTTAAAAACCTTTCCCAGGAAGTAAATTAACATTAAAGCAAAAGATTTTTGAATTATCGTTTGTCGCGGGTTAGGAGGAATAGTTGAAAACTCATTTGGTATACTAGCTGCCAGATTCAGAGTGTTTGAGAAACCAATGCCCTACAGTCCTAAGAAATTGGTGAGCAATCGTCAAGGCATGTTGCGCTTTACACAATTGGCTCAGACAAACAACATTACAGAACACGCAGTTTGTATATACAGTAGACAAAGAAAATCTCAATGAAGCAACTGTCATCGCCGGTAATTGGAGAGAGGTGCCAGCACCTCAAGGATTGGAACCACTACCAACATGTTTAAGCAACCGTTTTCTTCTGGTCGGTCCTTCGGGAAAGATATGCCAATTACTTTGTGGAAGATGGCTCTGTTCCTTGGCAGGCAAGAATGATACATTAAGAAATGTAAGGATACACTATAATTCAGACATAATTAAATATATGTATTTACCAAATTGCTTTCACTTTCCATTATTATTGCATTCATGTTCCCTAGGCATTCATCTAATATGGTGAACCATTTCACCGATGGAGTGTAAGCCGAGTCCGTCCCGGCACCAGATTTTTGGATTCCTTGATTTTTCTCATTCTTGTGAGTAGGTTGATCTGAGAAGAAAACAAACAAATATAGAATAATAATGTAATTACATGAATAAAGCAAAAAGAACATATAGCCAGTTTTTAACCAATTTTAACCACCTTATCACAACTGGAAAAAAATTACTAACATGATTACGGAGGCATAAAGATGGAAAAATACCTGATGTTCTTGATTTTCGCTTTATCTCCTCTCCAAATCCAGGTATATCCATGGTTTTCTCCAAATCAGCGTAGGCACTTTGCTTGATTTATTGTTTATTTTATACTGTGGACATATAACATTCCACAAGCTCTCATGTTGTAAATATTTTGAAATAAATTTTTGTGTTGTCTCTTCATTCCATCGAAGTGCCATTTCTGCGGCAACCTACAACTCATGAAACTCCACTAAATTACTAAATTCAACACGTGTTCTCACTGGTTTAGTGGACGAATGACAAGTGGGCGGAGCTACTACTTGACCGTAAAAATAGAACATTTTGGATTGACTAAACACTAAATCACTAAATTGCTTACTCAAACTACTTGACTAAACTGTTTGGTGTTCAGACACGTTTAGTAGCTAAATTACTCGCCACTTGACTAAATTACTGGCATAGTGTGAACCAGAGAGAGAGAGAGAGAAAGAGAGCTCGTGGTCGGTGTCGCTGTTAAGAGAGAGAGAGATTTCGTGGTTGGTGTTGGTGTTGCTGTAAAGATCGTGTAGTGTGTGTGTGATTTTGGTTTTCAAAAAAAAAAAAAAAAAAAAAAAAAAGAGGGCGTACTAATTGGTGGATGGATGGTTAACGATTGAATTCCTTGTTGGTGAGTTTTGTCTGCTAGTGCGGTTGCCGTGTCAGTCAGAGTCAGTTTATGAATCGGTAAAGGTAGTCAGTTGAGTCCGTACTGAAGGGATTGACGGTCAGTTATATTGCGTGTTTTTGAATTGTCGTTTGAATTATTGTTGATGTTGTGTGCTTAGAATTGTTGTGCCTGTGTTGCTAAAGTTGTTGTGCTTGTGCGTTGGAGGGTTGTTAAGCTTGCGGGTTCTGCTGTGTTGTAGATGAGTTGTTGGAGTTGTGAGCTGTTGTGGTTTCCTGATGTTGTAGATGGTTGTATTGGCTTGTTGTGTCATTGTTTTTTTGATGTTGTTAGTGATTGTTTATGCAGTGGGCTTTTGTTGGGTTTGTGTTGAATTATTGTATGGTTTGTAACCCTCGTGGGTTGTTAGTGTTGTATTACAACGGCCGTATCCAGCGGACAGCGCAGCTCCTCCCTGAGTGTGTCAGTGTGTGGTAAGTACAAGTGTGGTTTTAGGTTTTTTGGTTTTGCCTTGTGATTCTGCCACAATACAGAATATTTCTTTAAGAAAAAAAAATCACATCCTCAAATAGTGGGAGACCCACGAATATTTTCTTAGATACGTTCTACAGAAAACTCATGAACAATTTTTTAAGATTGGTTCCACAGAAAAATTCACGTAGTATAGGTGAGTCCATGAATCTGGAGAATGCGAATACTGGGGGTCGACTGTATCACAGTATTTTGTAAAATATAAAATGCATAAAACTTAACACACTTAGAATTTCTTTACCAACTTTTAGTGATTCTCAAAGCCGTTAGTTGGGGTTGTGGGAGATGGGGATGTGGATGTGCAGGTAGCCTGCAATGATAAGGATAAAATTATACAGGTTATGTGTACAGTTAAAGAATTTCTGTATCAGTTCAGGTATTTTCAGTATAGTACAAAAATATAGAAATTAAAAAAATTATTACTTACCAAATTTTAGTGTGTTTTTTAACGATGACAGGCTAGTAAAGGGGAGCTCTAAAAATTGATGAGCAGCCTGGAATGATATAGAATATTAAAGGACGGTATGTAACCACATAAGTATATTGCAAAATGTACTTTTACATATTAAAAATTTATAACATTGAAAACAGTTAAGAATTCCTTATCTGTAGTAAATTGAAAGATGTAGGCTACATGAGGAAGTGTAATACAGTTACAGTAGAGGTCAGGTTACGTAAGGGTGCATTTCAGTCTGGAATGATAATGTACAGTTGAACACAGGTTTCCCTGGTACACCTTCTTGAGGGACTTCGAAAAATTATATGGTAACAGTGTTTACTGAGGGAGATGGGGGGAGGACTCTTCCTCTCTTAGCAAGAGTTCCACCAATAAGCTCTGGAATTCTTTCAGTGGGAGGAGTCATTAGGTATGGTTGGAGAAAGACACACACACACACGGAGTAAAAAAAAAAAAGAAAAGAAATTGAGTAGGTTTATATCGCTGTAACTAAGATTACTGTCTCACTTTTAATATAACTTTGTTTATTGAAAAACAAACTGAAAGAAGTTTTTGTTTGGTTTATAACTTTGTTTATTAAGATCCTATTTAACTTTCGTCTAAGGCGTTATCTTACCACCGTGTCTGTTATTATATATTGGTCATATTCAATACACAATACTTAAAATTGATCAAAATTTTAGAGTTATATTGGTATTTGAGAGAATCACGATCATCATAAGCAGGATATTTTAACCTTATCACGTAGCCAAGTATGTTATAGTATCGGTTGCAGTGCGTTTCCTACCAATAATATAATAGGAAGCTATAAAGTGAAGTGCAGCAGTCACTTACAATTGAACATGCTCAAAAAGTCTCTCTCTCTCTCTCTCTCTCTCTTCTCTCTCTCTCACATATTAGCTAATTTAATGTGACATGTCACCTAGAAATACCACTGCGCTAAGTATGCAGTTTTGATATGTCATTAACATCCTCTAATCTTGACTAAACTATATTGCATATATATTTTTTGCGGGGGGCGGGGCGAGTGTTGTTGGGGATTGAGTTCTTGTTGTTAAGCCGTCTTACAGGTTTTGGAATTCTAAAATGCAATTCAAACTGACAAGCTTCTTGCTTTTTGCTGTACCGATGTCTCAAGCCTGGCTTTGCTACAACTGAAATGGGTTGGGGCCTAGGGGTAAGGTGGGCCCTGTTGCGACCCGATGAGTGGACGAAAGTAATAGATATGCTCGTTGGATAGTGTGTATGGCTAACAAAAAGCTCCACTTGAAATATTTTCTTGTTTACCTTTAATGCCTGCGTGTTTTTTAGTGTTTATCCTAATATTATTATACTACTGTAGATTTTCTGAATACAACAACATTTAGAAGAAGGATTGGGTTACACTCACTCTCTCTTATAAATACCACAATGAAAAGGAGAGAGAGAGAGAGAGACTAGACGTTACTGAGGAATCAAAATGAAACTACTAGGGACAGAGAAAATCCCACAACGTGTTAATGTTAAGTGAAGAAGGTCTCCCAAACTTGGTGCAAACTTTTAACCATTCCCATATGGTAAACTTAATTCGTTTTGCCAATGATAAACAATTGTTGATATTCAGAGGTTTCATGTATTCATGGTTGGGTTTGTATTCCCTCTTGAAATATACTGTAGAGTTATTCCCTAAACGCCGTTCTACAATAATTATTACATGATATGGATAAACATAATCTACTTGGCTTATATTTTCTAATATATTAATTGTGATACATGTTTTAATGCATACGGACAGAAACTCCTTTCGCTCTTATCATCATTCGTGTGAGGATAAGAGACAGACGTCTCTATTGTTAAACAGCCCCACTTTAGCATTACCTGTCCATTGTGGACAGAGCTATTTGGAGAAATGTAGTTTGATGATATTGTCCTTGGGTTCTCTTTTTAGATAATTTTTAAAGAAAAAATCAGGATAGCGAAATTCCCTTTAGATTTTGACCGCTTTATATCAAATTCCCCTTTCTAATACATAAATTATAATAATCATGTCCTGGAGCTAAACGATATGCATAGGTCTGTTTACGATTTTATTTTTTTACATCATACGACATGGAAGTTCAGCGGAAGCCATGGGGTAATCCAAATACACACATAAATTTTTACATTTATTTAATATATTAGTGAGAAGTCCAGCCACCTTCCTTTTAGATCGCCTCTTGCAATCGCTAGGCATAGAAGATTCGTGGTTTCTGACGATCTGTGGTCGGTTGTGGAAGTTTCCATTGTGTTCCCAGAGGTTCATAAGTTGATCTGGTCTCCTCTCCCTCTCAGACTCCCAACATTTTACCAAATTAGCCTAAATATTCTCAGTGAGGTTCATTTCTGTATCCTTACTTGGCAGTCAAGCAACTGCAGATCCTCTCGACCATGAAACCATTCCTGGACTATTCTGGCCGTATGGCCGTATGGATGGGGCAGCGGTCGTGAATGAAAATGACAGGAGCAGGTGGGGAGGAATAATTCCGCTGTTGAAGTGAAAGTAGTTAGAAATCCTGAAGAATTTCAATGTATTTTTCACCAGTGAACCTCCTCCCACTCAATCCTGGTGATATCATCCATAAATAATGTAAGAAAGATCCAGCCCCACACGTTTACTGTGACATGCCCATCCTGTCACCTCGTAAATTTCTTCTGTAGTATCTGAAAGGAAAATATCAAATTTTTAACAATTTACGCTTTGCTTTTCGTAATAGGGAAAATAATGCTATATCGTTTGGGGAAATGAAATGCTAAGTAACAACCCTTGCAATAAGCTAATTATGTTTATTCATCTGCAAGGATTAATACTTATAATTATAATAGCATTAACTCTGATCTGCAACAGTCCGTTATGATATGATATTCTTTAATTCATGTAAGAAACAGGCTGTACTCCATATTATAAGTTTGCCTACGTGATTATTCATAACATTAATAATGCATTTGCTTAATGCCTGAAAGCTGGCCATAGTAGAACTAATGGGGGTTTTCAATGAAGAATTTTTATTTTCACGCTTCTCGTGGCAATATAATTCAATTAGCGGAAAATACATGGTTATTGACAAAATTATTATCTTTTGATTATAATATTACCCTTGCTTATAATTATTATAGTCTGACTGTTATTAATGATTATAGAAACTCACCTTATATTACTCGGTCTTCAGTTATGTATTCTGCCGTGACATTCTTGACTATAGTAAAAGACCTTTCGTCACTGCATACGACTTGAGACCAAAATTCAATATCCTCCCCACAAACTGTTGAACAAAGGCAAGCCTATCAGCACGATGCCGTTCGGCGAGAAATTCCTTCTTGGCAGGAATTCTATGAGGTATTCCTGCCTCATGCAGACGTCTTCGCACCGTCATAGCCGAAACATTTAATGCCAGACGTTCCACAAATAGCAATAGTATTGGTAAAACAAGGATCTTCTTATGCTGCTTCGTCGAATGTCGTCGTTATCCTAACGGGTGGTCGTTCGTGTGGAGGTCTTCGAACTGAAATACGTAATTAACATGCAGATACCTAGATAATCAAGATTAATTATAGCCTGTTTACTTATGGGAACGCTATTTGGTATTCTGGGAAGTTAAGAGAAAGAATCACTATTAGAGTTCAACAGGACCAAGGCAACTGTAATTTAGGTGTCATAATTTCACGGGTTTATAAGTTTTATAGTTTAAAAATTAGTAAATAAATGAAATAAATGGATCACCTGAAGATTAGTGACCCCTAATACCTCTCCTGAAGAAAATCGACCCCAATATTTTCCACCTGAAGATAAACGACCCCTGCTTGTTGGTGTCTCCAATCTTCAGGTGACCCACTTTAGCTCATAATATTATAGAAAAAAGGAGAAAAAATATAGATATATATTCATTAAAAACTAGTTTATTAAACATTTGTTAAAAACACAAATTTAGACAAACAATCAATAGTTAATTAAAAGCGTATTGTCTTGCAATTTAGTACAAAAATAATCAAACCTACTGTAACCCCTGCGCGCAGCACAACATTACCTCTTGCCAGAACATACCGAGCTTGCCAAGAATCTTTAAATATGCGGATAAGGCGCGAAGCGCTGTTCCGCCACGTAACCCCTGTTAATTCCTCACCTTAAGAAAAACGACCCCAATATTTTCCACCTGAAGTAAAGCGACCCCAGCGTGTGTTGGGGTCGCTTTTCTTCAGGCGATCCAAATAAATAAATGCTATCCAAAGTCGGTCAATTTCCCAGTCTAAGCGTGCCTCCTTTTCCATTTATTTACTGTTGTAGGGGAGACGTCAAGACGCTGTGCAACAGCACGTATTGAAAGCCCACTTTCTCGTAGAGCGACGATCTGCGCCCGGAGAACTATATGTTGCTGTTCATTTGGAGACTATAACGAATACTACTAGCAAAGGACAGATAACCTATCAAAATTTATACAACACCTCAGTCTAGCCATGATTGGGTGACAAACTTGTTAGCGTGTAATAGGGGTGCTGTAGCAGCGATATCGTTATCACCGAACAAAGTGATATATTAAATCACACGATTACTGGGACTGATTGATTGATTGGCTGTTACTGGCATTGCAACATCTCAGGTCATTACTGTCATTGATAACGTTTAAAATTCTGTATGTCTTCATAATGATAAATTGTTAATTGTCTGTTTGAAACACTGTTTACTAAAGGTGGTGCTGTCCTCTCTTAATGTGAATTCCACTAATCAGCTTTCGAGCTTTTTTGATGTATAAGAGGTTGGAGGAGGCAAACTTGTAATAAGTATTAATCCTCATAGATGAATAAACATTATTTTAATGCAGGGTTTGTTACTTAGCATTACATTTCCCCAAACGATATATCATTATTTTCCTTGTTACGGAAAGCAACGCGTAAATTGTAAAAAATTCAGATTGTTTTCCTTCAGATACCAAGCGAGGAAAATATTTACGAAGTGGCCAGGAGTGGCTTGTAACCGTAAACGTGTGGGCCTGGATTTCCTTACATGGTATATGTGATATCACCAAGACTGAAGGTTTCTTTACCAGTGAAAATACGTTAAAAATTCTTCAGGATTTCTTCCTCCCTTCACTTCAACAGCGGAATTATCCCTTTCCACCTAGTGCCTGTCATTTTCATTCATGACGGCTGCCCCATCCATATGGCCAGAATAGTCCAGTAATGGTTTCAGGTCGAGAGGATTTGAATTGGTTGACTGGCCAAATAAGGGTGCAGAACCCCATAGATTCCGAGAAAGATAAAGTCGATTTATTAAGATTGAACAATTCACAGGTGCCCAAGAGAAGCCGAAGTGCAGTGGAAAAATCACTGAATTTCTAATCAGTTTTCTCCAATGTATACATAATTATTTTTTTAATTTTTGTTCCCAGTATTTTTATGCTAATCCATTTCGTATAAAGAGCTACTGTCGCATATTGCTTATGTAATATAAGCTGGTTAGGGGTAATTACGTTTGCTTATGTCTATTACAGTTAGAATCATAATTACCTGACCTGTTATCGAATTACAATTACAGCTTCAATAATACTGAAATACAAAATATCAAATATTGGAAAAAAATTTGCACAAAACCTTTTGCACAATAAAAGGAAATAAAGGGAAATTTTTTTTTTAGAATTTGTAGCGGCTTAAGATTCTCCCTTAATAATATAATAAATTAAATTTGGGTAGCGACTCAAAAACATCTCTCTATTGCATTTGGTTAAGATGAGTTCCCGAAAGTAAGAGGGCTGCTCTAGGATAACAATTTCAAATAAAGTACTTGTTATTTGAACTTTTCAGTTACAATTATAATTACCATTAGGTATAAATAAAAAACCGCAATTACAGTTAACTTCAAAACGTGTAATTAAAAACATTTCAGATAAATGACAATTACTCCAAGCCTGAATAAAAGGTAATGTTCATTTGTAATTGGTAAAGCTCTCTTACTGTGGGTTTCACAGACAGTGCAGTCACGTTTTTGGTCAATAACACTGTAATGAAGACTGGTATCAGTACGAGATTTTGTTATAATTTTTCGGTATAATCAAGGCTTTAACTCTAATGAATATCCGGTAAAAATGCTCAATTTTTATTTGTAACACATATAGCAACTATAACCAGTTACCTATTCAAACCAATCTGTAGGCAATTGGCGGCTCTCTCTTTGCTAAAAAAAATGTTGAAAACTTGCGTGACAACGGATTTCTGCTACCATGCCGACAGTTATGTTCCTAGGCGGCCATATATTCTTCACCTTCGTAATACAAGCATATGGCCATTCATGAAGAACCTTGGATTAGAAGTGTCATCGATGACAGTACGACGCAGACTCCACGCTGCTGGGATTCATCACAGAACTCCAGTGACGAAGGAGCTCTTGACGGAGCGACATAAGGCGGGAAGGTTTGATTTTGCCCAACGTCATGCTGATAAGGGTTTGGACTTTTGGGGCAGGGTCATCTTTACTGACGAGAAGTGCTTCTCGTCCACATCGCATGGGAAGCTGCATTGTTGGCGAACAAATAGAACTCGTGATGATAAGCAAAATCATTACTTGCATCAATTATCAATTGCATTCTTCTTTATATTAATTATTAATGCTCAGATTTTGTTCCACGGAAATGGACTGTCAAAATATATAGGTAGTAAACAAATAAGAATGCTATTTCTGAGATAAATATTAGGTAAGGGACAGTGGCATCATTTGCTCTTTTTCCTCAAATATAATATACTGAATAAATAATTAACCCAATAGAATTCTCTCAGTGTTGTTCATCACTGAGAATTTAAATTCTCCAAAGGTGTAATATATATATATATATATATATATATATATATATATATATATATATATATATATATATATATATATAATTTATATTATACACCAACATTTTTTTCTCTCAATTCAGATATGAACCCCGTAACATCGTTGAGGTAGTTCGATCCGGCCATGTCACCTGCAACGTATGGGGCTGGGTGTGTGTGCATGGTATGGGTGATGTGTTCCGTATCGAGGGACGATTTACAGCAGCTAAGTATGTTGAGCTGCTGCAAACCTCCTTCTTGCCTTCGTTATGAGAAAGGAATTTTCCCTTCCCACCAGGGCCCATCCTGTTCACACTGCTCACGTTGTTCAAGAGTGGTTTGCCAGACAAGATAACCTGCTTCTTCTTGAATGGCCGAGCAAAGGAGCAGATATGAATGTGATTGAACACGTGTGGGCCCAGATGGTGAACACATGGAAAATGGAACATGAGAGAACAACACAGCAACTCATGGCTCACATCAACTCTCAGTGGGAAATTTGTAGACGGAGACCACAGCAAATTTTCAACCTTGTTCATTCGATGCCCGACAGATTGAGGGAAGTGACTGAGAGAGAGTCAAGGTATTAGATAGTATAATATAATATTTTTTGTAATAGGACATAAAATGTTCTCATTTTGTTCTCACTAGTTATTTGATTATATGTTTTAATAAACATAATTGACAACAAGTTTTATTATAACCATGATATTCTTGATATAATATTCGAAGTATCTTTAAAAAAAATGGCATAATGCCTCCATACAAAATTGAGAGTATTGCAGTAAACTTTCCTACTTACTCAGGCCCCACATGTTTTTGATGTCTTCCTAATCACCGTTTCTTGTTAACAGCATTGACTTATAGAACTGAATGACTCGCCGAGCACTGTTTTCATACAGTGAGGTCGGTAACAGTTTTGGCAAATTGCCTTACCTGTATACTTTGTTCACTGTGGTGTGGCCGATACAGATATGATACTTCGCCACTTATTTTCGCTTATTAGCTTCTTGGAGTCTATTAAAATAGTTTCCATTATTTGAAATGTAATGCTTTATAAGTTACTGATATTTTCAATGTATCCTTGGTTAAAACATAAGTTATATGAACAAGAGTAAAAATGTGGCATATTTTTTTGGCCGTCGTTGTCGTTTCTGAGTATAGGGGTCATATGCTCCGTGGGACATTTTAAAAGGTAACTGTCAATTTAGTAGATGATACTCTCTTTATGTCAACCACTATAAGGAAAGCTCAAATGACTTCACCTATCACCTGAGGTCAACGAAATATATAGTCTATAATATATCAGTGCATACATAATTTTAGAAAACAACAGTTAACCCTTAAAAGGTCAACCACGTCATATGACGCGTTGGAGAAGTCATCCCACACATGTTGTTTACGTCATGTGACGTTCTTAATTTTTTAAATTTGCACGCCTTCATAGCTTATTGTATCGATATTGGTTCTGTACTACTTAGTGCCTTATTAGAGGTCTTGCTGAACGTTTGCACTGCTCGTCTGCCATTTGTATGAACTGCGCGGGGGAGGGGAGGTAAGGGTGGCCTAGGAGGTTGTCAGAAACGTCAAACCAGCTAATCCTGTGTGGCAAAGGATAGGTGGCGACATTTTTTTTGCCGCACACCTTCGATTTTGATGATAGTATATCAGGAATAAAGTTTTTTTATTCTATTTTTAATGATTCTATAATGGAACTGACTAGAGATCCAATCGTTAATTTCATGTTATGAAATGGGGCAATATATCAGCGAACACTCAAGGGAACAAGAGTTTATGACATTGCTTTGGTTTATGCTTATGGGTATTGTCAGGAAGGGCAATCTTCGATATTATTGGGTCACTGATCCTCTCCTGAATACACTAATGACATATCAGAACTGCATACTGAGCGCAGGGGTTTTTCTTGTCACTAAGTTAGCTAGTATAGCTGAGAGAGAGATATATAAGTTAGCTACTATGAGATTCAGGGTCTCTGTAACACGGTTTTTTGGACTTTGCTCCTTGTCAAAGCATCGGATGTAGCTGAAAGTTGACATATGTATATTTTACAACACACACAAATTTTGTCAGCATTATCATAACCTAAACCCGATAGTTTTGATTTTTATAGAGTAAAAATGAACTAGCCGACGCCATGGCCAATGATTACGAGCCAAGAGTCGAAAAACATTCATTACGTAAGCAAGGTAAACAAACACCTCTTGACTAAATGTTGCCCCGCCCATCCACCACACAGAAATGCCATCGGCTCTGAAACCCAAAGACTTTATGAATGGCAGAGAACGATACATAGATGTGGGTGGGGTATCAGTGCTAGCGTAAGTAATACTACTGTAGCAGTAGTGGCCGCAAACAGTATAGCAGTAATATACATGAATTAAACGTTTAGACCAACTGCTGGGATCCTTGAGGATCATTTAGCACTTCTTACAACTACTCGAGAAATTAGTTTTTATAGCCAGAAGTTAAATTTTCTAATCCAACAATGCCCATGGTAGCCTTCAGTGTTATCCTGAATTATAACGAGGCGAAAGTGGGTGGAGCCTCATGCAGTCACCATTCTGACGATAATTATTGGTGAAGGTTTGAAGCCAATATACGGTACCGGCTATTTTTTTTTCAGTAAATAGGTAGATAGCCAATAAATAAAAATTGCTTGACATTGGTTATATCAGTTATCAAATCAAGCTGTCTACTATGTGGTAATTACCAACTATTCCCTACATCTTGTCAATCTGATTGTGACCTATAAAGTAGACTGTAATTTCTTTGGAAACTTATTTTAGGGAGTTTGACTAATAATCGAAATGTTTTTGTATTTATTAACATATTTTATTGGTTTGTTCATTATGAAAATTATCAGTGGGGAGGTTCCAGAGTTCATAAAGGTGGTCTGCTTTGCTTGTATTAGATTTGTATGTCATTGTTGCCAGAGGTTTAGCCTTCGTTACGTAAAAGCCAATCATCCATCGAGAAAGAGGGAAGAAATGATGTCATAAGTTACGTAACGTGCGTTCGAAACCATTTCTCTGAGTAAGTTGGCCCGTCTTCAAAAAGGTCACTTTTACATTATAAGTACCAATTTATTCAACCTACGTAGTGCAGAATACACTCAAAATTTATGTGTTGATATAATATGTATTCTGAATAAGCGTTATATTTATGAAATGCATAGTTAAAAAGTTATGCGAAAAAACCGTGTTACAGAGGCCCTGAATCTCATAGTAGTATAAGAGAGAGAGAGAGAGAGGAGCTAAGTGTCGGAGACTCAACAAATTCATTGAATTTTTGGGTATATTCAATCAAGTGCTGCTGCGCTTCTCTTTATAGCTTTCTATTGTAGAATTTGTAGGAAACGCACTGCAACCGATGCTGTAAACTTGGCTTACGTGATAAGGTTAAAATATCCATTTATGATGTTCGTGATTTTCGGCAATACCAATATAACTTTAAAATGTTGATCAATTTTAAGTATTGTGAAATGAATATGACCGATATATAATAATAGACACGGTTGTAAGATAACGTCTTCGCCGAAAGTTAAATGGAACCTTAATAAACAAACTTATATTACAAGTGGGACAACAATCTTCATTACAACAATATAAACTGCTCAGATTTTTTTTTTTACTCCGTGTGTGTGTGTGTCTTTCTCCAACCATACCTAATAACTCCGCCCACCAAACGAACTCCAGAACTTATTGGTGGAACTCTTGTTAGCAGAGAAGGGGTTCTCCCCCCATCTCCCTCAGTAAACACTGTTACCATGTAATTTTTCGAAGTCTCGCAAGACGGTGTACCAGGGAAAACCTGTGTCCAACTGTACATATGACTAGTAAAAACTATAAATTATTACAGTAATAAAATGTATAACAATTCAGAAAGGTAGCGCCTCAGTGGCGTGGTTGGTATGGTGTTGACGTGCCACCTCGGTGGCCGCGAGTTCGATTCTCGGGCATTCCATTGAGGAGTGAGAGATGTGTATTTCTGGTGATATAAATTCACTCTCGATGTGGTCGGAAGTCACGTTGCTGAATTACCATTGGTTCCATGCAAACGTAAAAACACCATACAAACAAAACAAACATAGAATAGAAAAAGTTATATACCTTACGAAATTTTAGTGGTTGCTACTGGGATGGGCCTTTGGTACAGTAGATGAGAATGGGTGGGTTATGGAGTGGAATGCAGGTGCTTGGGAGTCTGTATTGATGGAGTATGTACCATGCTACAATGCACACAGTAGTATTTACTGTAAGTATAATACAATTTAAAACTATAAACATAAGGTTGGAGATGTGGACAGGTTCAGCTGATTGGGCTCTGAGGCAGCTTCATCTGGAATGAATGATAATGATAACAATTATGTAAAGTTACAGCACATAACGTGGGTGTAAGTACATAGTGTACATACACTTTTTAAAAATTTATAAAACTTTAAAAAAAACAAAAAAATATTAAGAATTCCTTACCTAATGAAGTTGGTGAAATATGAAAACCGTGGAAGGGTTCAGGGTCATCTGGCTCCTCATCACTATCACGAAAAAAATTAGGTTATGCAACAGCAAACACATTATAGTAGGTATGTACAAACAATTTACAGCATGAAAATGATAAAAATTATATTATGTTAATTAAGAATTCCTTACCTAATGGAGCTGGAGAGGCTGCTGGGAACGGTTCAGGTTCAGGGGAATCTAGATTGGGAAATCCCACTTCTGCAATGATGTAAAGGATAAAATGATTGGGTTATGCTGTGTATGTACTACAGTAAATATAAGTTACAGTTCACTAACAGTTTTATAAAAAAAAAATGTCAGAATTTATAACTCCTTTATATTACAAAAAACAAATAAAAAAGTCCAGAATTCCTTACGAAGACTATAAGTGGCAGGTGGTGCTGGAGACTTTCTCTTGAAGAAATTGTCAAGCCTAGACTGCACACTTTTCTTCACCTGCTTCGCCTTCAGTATGTCTGTGACCAAATCCACGATCCCTGTCACGAATGTCATAGCGACTGTTTTAGGTTCGTGCCAGATGGAGGGAGGCTGACAGGCCCTACCTAAGGGGATAGGTTCCAGCCCGTGCACAAGGGCAACTCGAATGGTAAACACACAGGATTTTAACAATTTTATTACAAATTTAGAAGAAATTAACATGGCCACGCGACACTCAACAACACAGACAAATCACTTAAATTGAATTGCACTTTCATTAAAACAAATAGGGACACATTCCCGAAAGTTGATTAACAGAGTGAGCAAAGGTTTACATCAATTAGCCCAACGATGGCTACAGGAAAGAACGATTGCTTACTGTACATAATGTTTACGCCATTCACACCTCCCTCATGGATAAGTTCACACCCGTACACCATGTACAAGACCCGGAAGAGTTGCTACCTGTTCTATGTTAATTAGGAGGAAGAGGGTGAGCCCTTGGTGCACTGGTTTTATGCCCAAGCAAATCGGGTTAGTCAATTTTACTGAGAATTTGTTCTCTTCAAAAAGAAAGCATTCTTCTGTTTCTTATATAATTTACAAGACAACAAGAATTGTGTTAATAATCATGAAGTAGGAGAGGCGATGACTGATAAATGCGAGCTGACAAAAAAGAACCATTCTGCTTTAGCTGCCAAGACCGCCAGATACGTGGCAGTTCGCCTTACATTGAAAAGCGGGAAATGGATGGATGGGCAGGAGATACGTCACGGAAAACTCTTGCACTATTTCGCGACATCCTCCACCCTCCGAGAGGGGGGAAGGAAAGAAAGCAGGCAACAAGGCAATCGGACGGAATAGGCAGACATGGTCAAACAGATCATTGAAGCCTAGGCTTGTGTGCAGCGCTACAGCACTGTTCTAGCTTTCGGCAGTAAACAGGTGCAATACAGTGATATCACTCAAAAAAGGCAAGGACGCAAATCAATAATCAAAAGAGAATCTAAAGCAATGTACAAATTGTAACTCTGAAGGTAATAATTGCAATAAATGTCAATTCAATCATAACTTGCTACAGAGCAACACAGACCATCTAATGGCAGCAGGATCACATCAAAATGCAATTTGAATAACATCATGGCATCAGTAGACAAATGGTGCAGAGCACATCATGGCGACTGCAATCATGCAAAGGCAACGCTAGCATATATCTCAGCTCATCAATATTAGCTATCTTAAAGCATCAATAGTAGAATCGATTCAACATCATTAATACTCAAGCATAGCTTGATCAATGATAAATGCAAAATCATGAAATAAACAGTCAAGATTTCTCTTCAGGGAACTTGCAACTCACTCAGTGCTCGTCACAGAGCATACTCAAAGCAGGGCCATCATCAATGGCAGAAAATTTAACGATACACTGATGCAATTAGGTATAGGTGATTTAGCAATCATAAAAGATGGAAATATGTCACGAGACTAGCCAATTAAGGCTAGTAACAAAAGATCCACTTACAACAAATATGATCATTATGATCTACAAATTCAAAGGTTCGTTGTTGCAACACAGATGCCAAAAAACACTTATACAAGGGTTTCACATAGTGGGAGCCCTTCCCGTGCAATGCAAGAGTTACAAAATGTACAAACAGTTCCTAATCACATATATAAGTCGTTCTGTTGAGTTCGCCATGGACCACGGGGTCGGCTGTCATGCAACGACTCAACAGAAAATGGAGTATAGAGAAAGGAATCTCAGTCCTAAAACCCCTTCAAAACTTTTCCAACGTGCACACTTTCAGAGTTCACTGTTTTACCTTCAACAAATACATACACTGCACGAAATCAGATCGTCTCTTACCCACTCCGACATCCTTTTTTCTCTGTTCCTCTGCAGCCTTCCTTTTCGGTGGGATACCTGCATCACATGCTGTCTCACTCATTTCACTCCTAACACTACTTACGTCATGATCACTTTCTTCAAGTTCATCAGTCTGTCGATTCACTTCATCATAAACGTCTATATCTGGCTCACCATTACGTACGTTTTCTTCACTCTCGTCGTCTTGGACATTATCATCTCGTTGTTTGTTGTCGTGGGCGTTCATCTCAAGCGGGACGATATGTTGCATTGCATGCAGATGCGCTTAATAAGATCCGTTAGAAAAGTCAACGACGCCGCAAGTTCCGAAATGCCTAAAGAAGCAAAGCATTTTATAATACAAACTCTCTGAATTATATCAAAATGTCATATTGCTGTCTGTGTTTTCATATTTGTTCACTTTAATGAGGTAGTTCAACTACATTGCTATTTTACAATCGTAAAAGAGAGATTACCTTTCATGTTTGATGAGAAAATGAATATTATTTATTTTCACTTTTATATCACTATTGCACAACAGAAGCATCAGGTTATTTTTCATGTTCAATGTACAATATTTAAATGAATAAGATATTAAGATATACTTAATAGCAACATTCATATATATATATATATATATATATATATATATATATATATATATATATATATATATATAGATATATATATATATCTGTATATATCTGATCATTCAGGGGCGTCACTGAAGGGCGCTAGGGCGGCACTTGCCCCTATGAAGACTGATGGCGGTCCCCCAAAACCTGGTTTGTCCCCCTAACCTTTGAAATAATTATTAATAATAATAATAAAATTTACTCCAAGGTGAATCCTATATGGCTTCAAAACGCTCCAAAATACGCAAATTTTTTTTAAATTTCGCTCGCCACACTACCCATACCTTAGCCCTCTCAAAAAAAAGAAAATCTGAAATGACGCTACTGCTGTCATTCCATATTTGTTACGGAAAATAAATGTGCTAAATTCAGTGTGTATGTTATTTTAGCAAAATATATTATACATGACACAAACAGTGCAAGAGTAAATAAATCACCTAGAAAATTATAGATTGGTGGCTAAATAATTTCTAAACATTATTAAATTAAAATCATGAATTTAAGAGAGATAAGAAAGCGGAAAGTATTCTTGTCCATAAAAATGCTAATCTGGACCCCTGTGCCCCTGCATCTCCTGGAGGTGATGTTGAGGATATGGCCACACTTATCTAGCTCACTTGATGACTCCACTACTACTGTTAGCAATCTTGGTGGTGTAAATGATAATGTGAAAGTCCTATACTGCCCAGGAATTGATGAAAACAACAGTTTTAAGACTGATGAGTATACGCTCAACTCTGATGAAACTTTTGATACCTACATTGCATACGAGGAAGTGTTTTATGGTGCCCACCCCCGCACCCCAGCAAAAACATTGAAGTTTTAAAGCATCAAAATTGTTTGAAATTAATGGAAAAGTTATGTTGTCCAACATAAAAGTTTTGACGAGAGTGAGGGAGATTTAATCCTAAAAAATCAATATCATAAAGACAAAAGCATTATAAGATATGAAAACCCCTATTTGGCATGTTGTGTCCTGTAAAGAAAGAAAAAGCAACTTCATTAAAGCCTGGGAAAACTTGAAGGGAAAGTAGGTGGCATTCCTCAGAGCAATATTTGGTTTACGCAGAATGCCAGAGCCAAGGAAGAATACGTTCCAAATTTCAGGCGGATGATAAACGTGTGGTCCAGTCAGTAACTCCCCATAAAACCTATAACTCTGCGAGGGGAGTTGTATACAGCAGAGACCTCTTGATTTTAATGAAAATGAGATCCTGAAAAGATGACCTAAAGATATAAAAGCTTTAAAGAAAGTGAAAGACAAAATAATGCCATTCAGCTAGCTTTCTTTCATTTATACATATCTCCCTGACTATGTAAAGATCGGCCGTATTAACCACTCGGTGAAAACATTTAGCGTCCAACAAGTGCCTTGGGTATGGTCATGTGAGTGCAAACTACAATAATGATGCCAGATACTTTATTTGTTCTGGCATTCATGATATAAGTATAGAATACAGGAAAAGTACTTCTGTTTTAAATGTCGGTGTGCTCATTCTCCCAACTGGAGACAGTGTCCTCTATGTAAATTGTATCAGGACACTTGAAATGGCAGAAAATGAGCACATAAGTTTTGGCGCTGCCAGACAGCATCCGAGGAGGGCTTGTAAAGATCCTCTGCAGAATTTTCATCGGTTGTTCAGATACCTGTTGCTCCAAATCTTCCCTCGAATTCCAGTTTACAGATCTCCCAGCCTACGGGTATCAGGCTCCTTAAAAAAAAGAAAAAAAGAAAAACAAAGACGTGGGATCTACTGGCATTCAAACAAAATGTTTATCTATAACACCTAAACCTTAAAAAAAAGAAACCGGCGTTGCATTCATAAGCCCTCCCAAGCAAAGAGATAGAGGTACCGAACCCACATCCATTTAAAAAAATTGCTCTTTCTAGGTCTTGTCAAAATTTGAATTTTAGTAGTCTAGAAGATATCGCAGAGGAAACATCTCTAGGTTCAAAACAAGCATTCGTCACAGGAGACCTCTCTCTTGACTGTCGCATCAAGGGAAAGCAGAGATGTCGATTTACAAAATTTTAGATCTAATAAAACAGCTCCCACCTCATTTCTTTTTTTCTTTGTTTAGGGGGGGTTTGTTTAACTCGCATAATCCACCCCCCAGATGCTGAAGCCTTGCGAGGATGGGGGGCTTAGGGTTCAGCAGCGGGCCCTGATGCCTGGTGGTAACTACTTTCTCGCTGGGCCTTGGTGCCCAGCTCTTGATCAACGAGATAAGTCAGCCCTTTTTTCTTCTACTAAAAACATTTCATCTTTCTGCCTTCCTCCCCCTATAAGTATGGATTCTATGATGACGACTATTGGCTTGGTTTTGGACATGATTTAGTCTAAATCTTGGGATTTGAAGGAGGGTGAGGATGGACGGCATGCCACCTCACCCGTAGAACTCTAGTACCTGACGTGGTCGAGCGAGGGGAAAGTTTAATGTCAAACCCTATCCTCAATGCCGGTCTGATCTCGACGGACATCATGACGCCTTAGCACTGGGGATAGGGTGTATATCCAGTAATTACCCCTAGGGACGACCCTAATAAAAGGGATGACCCGTCCTCTAAGTGTGACTCCATGGTGGGTATGGGGAATATCTGGATGAACTATGTATTTTACGTTTTATGGCAACCCCCCCTATTTCTGTTGACGACCCTATGCTTTCATCAAAGGACTTGTCCTCGGAAACCCAAACATCAATTTTCCATGGTCGGTCCCCAGGATCAGTGTAAGTATCCCTGGGCCGAATGACAGACGGACACAGTTGACGACCCAAAGCAATGCGAGGTAAATATACAGCCAGGAAAAACTAAACAAAAAGCATCTGGTTCCAGTATTGTCACACTGGAACCATTTGCCATGAAGAAAAATAATAAATATGAAATAGCTCCTGGGGTCTTTGTACCCAATTCCTTTAATAAATACCTTAATTTAAAGCTAGAAGGTGACAGTATAGACATTTTTCAAGTGCATAGGGAAATCATTAAATGTTGTGGCAGACAGCCAAAAATAACACCGCAGAATGGAAACATGCTCCTGGTAGAAAAGCGTCTCCCAGAGGAAAGTATCAAGTTGATAGGATTGTCGGACCTTGCGGGAGTTACGGTTGAGTGCACTCCCCACTCCAGCCTGAACTCCAGCAAGGGCTTGTTTGATTTATGCCCCTCAGTTGATGGCTTTCTCTGAGGAGAGACTTTTAACAGAATTAAAAGACCAGGGTGTAATAAAGGTGGACAGGATGACGAAGAAGGTTGATAATAACAGAATACCTCAGCCTACCTTAATATTAACTTTTGACACCTTAAGACTTCCGGAATGTGTCTCTGCAGCCTGGTATAGGTTTAAGGTAAAGCAGAGTACATCCCGAGACCAGAAGGGTGTTTCCCATTGCCAGCATTTTGGACACACCCTACAATCATGCCGATCCAAATTGCAAGAAAATCCTGCCGTCTGTGTCAACTGTGGAGAGGATGAGCATGGAATGTGCACCAGGGAACCTAAATGTGTTCACTGTGGTGAGGGACATGCATCATCGTCTCAGCAGTGTGATATATATTTACTAGAAAAGGAAATCCAAGCCATTAGAGTAATAGAAAGAACAACATTTAAGGAAGCACGAGAGAGGGCCAAAGCAAAGATTGTAAGACCCGGTCTAAGTTTTGCTACTGTAGTAGCAAAATTAAGAAACCAAAAGAAAGAGACAAATAAAAACACCCAAGTTAGGAGCACAAATGTAGAATCAAATAAAGAATCATTAAAGAGACAGCTAACTGAATCATTAGAGTCAATTGATGATGAGAAAGTAAAGACAAGGTTCACTAGAACCAACAAGAAAGGCCCTAGTATGGAATTGGAAAAAATTGAAGTGCCAGTTGAGATACACCCTCCACCATCTGCCTCATTGGAGGCAAGGCCAGTGGTTGCTGGTCTGGTGCCAGCTTCTGTTGGTACCAATTCCTCTTTGGAGGACAAACCAGCAGATGCTGGTCCCCTGGTGCCAGTCCTTGCTGGTACTTCTGCCTCATTAGAGGCAGAGCTGGCTACTGCCAGCAATACAAAACACTCTCGAGGTCGTCTCTTTAGAGAACACCTCTGCTTTCTACGTCTCGACAGAGATGGAGAGTAAAGAAACTAAAAAACCTTTCAGTGTCAAGGACACTGAAGGAAAAGATGTTGGCTCTATGAAGGCAACTCCACCCAAGAGGCCAACAAAGCCTTCCATTAAAATGCCTCCCCCAGTAGGAAAAAGAGCTCTCCCAATCTTGTCAAAAGGAACCATAATATTGGTCCCAAACATAAATAAATTCACTTCCATTATTCAATGGAATTGTCAGGGACTGCGAGCAAAATATGAGGAAGTCAAGCTTTTGATCTATGAGCACTCCCCTGTAGGGTTATGCTTGCAGGAGACCATGCTAGGTGAATATACACCTTGTCCTAGGGAATATGTTCACTATAGAACTAAATTTGATTTAGAGGTGGGAAATCATGGTGGATCCCTCATCTACATCCGTCGAGATGTGCCACACTATCAAGTGAAACTAAATACTCCACTTCAAGCTGTGGCTGTAAGAATTGATTTAAGAAGGAAATATATTACTTATGTTCCCTTTACATTCCACCAAATAGCCATGTCTCCCAAGAGAACTTGATATACTTGATGCATCAACTACCAGAGCCATTTCTTCTACTTGGTGACTTCAATAGTAGACATCCATTGTGGGGAGATGTAACATCAAATCAAAAAGGGAATATGATGGTATCTTTAATAGAAACTGAAGATATAGGTCTTTCTTAATACTGGAGAACCTACTCATTACCACATTCAGACAGGCACCGTCTCCTGCATCGACCTTTCAATATGTAGCTCCAACTGCAGTGTTGATTTTAGTTGGAGAACAAGTGATGACTGGCATACCAGTGACCATTCTCCAATTGTGATCGACACCAATGATGGTCCACCTATCCCGAGATCACCACGGTGGTGCTTGGAGAAAGCAAATTGGAGAAAATTCAAAGATTTGAGTGAGTTGGAGGGGATGCAAAAGATTTTCCAAGTGTAGATGATGCCATTGATCTACTCAATGGAACATTACATACTGCAGGTTCTACACTCAATTCCTCGAACTAAAGGACTATTCAGGAGACGGCCAGTACCATGGTGGTCAGAAGACCTAAGGTTGTTACACCGAGCTGCCAGGTCATCATTGACCAGGTGCCGTAGACATCGCACCTTGGACAATGTCATAATTTACAAACAGTGTAGGGCACGATTTCAAAAAGCCATGAAAGCTGCCAGAAGACAAGCATGGGCCGGATATGTATCCTCTATTAACAGCAGAACACCAGTCTGTAGCATTTGGAAGAAAATAAGAAAAAATTCAGGGTAAATTTACACCCAGTCCTCCTCCAGTACTTAAATTGAATAATAATCATGTTACTGATGCCACAGAAATTAGTGATATGTTTTCTGAACACTTTGCTCGAGTCTCTGAAAATCAGATAGTTCCCTAGGACATCATTTCAGAATGATGGAAGAACAACAGGTACTTGACTTTTCATCAAACAAAGCTGAATCATATAATATGCCTTTTTCTGAAAGGGAATTTGACTCTGCTTTAGCTAGGAGCAAGAACACTGCCCCTGGTCCAGATGAGATTCCTTATGAAATGTTTAAACACATTTCAAAGAACACAAAACTTTTTACAATAAGTATTATCAATAGAATATGGGATGAAAGCAGCTACCCTAGCATATGGGAATTGGATACTATGTTACCATTCCTTAAGCCTGGAAAAGATCCTCTCTGTGCTGCAAGTTACCGCCCCATTGCTTTAACATGTTTATGTAAATTGATGGAAAAAATGGTAAATGTAAGACTGATGTGGTATCTAGAGCACAACAATATTCTAACGCCCTCTCAGTGTGGTTTTCGAAAAATGCACTCCACCCTGGACATCTTACTGCAACTCGAAGCCTCTGTCTGTGAAGCCTTTGCCTCCAAACAACACCATGTGACAGTGTTTTTTGATATAGAAAAGGCATATGACACTGCTTGGAGACATGGGATTCTGAAGACTATGCATAATAGTGGTCTACGAGGCAAATTACCTTTATTGTGAAATCCTTTTTACATCGTAGGTATTTTAAAGTTAAAGTTGCAGTACTTTATCAGAGAAAAAGTGCCAAGAAGAAGGTGTTCCCCAGGGTAGTGTTCTCAGTGTAACACTTTTTGCTCTGGCCATAAACAGTGTTGCAGCTGTCATTCCAAGAGAGGTTTTAAAGACACTTTTTGTGGATGACTTGTCAATATCCTTTGCTTGCCCACCCGGATTGACTGTAGTCAGAAATAAAGCTACAATTAACAATAAAAGTAAAAATAGTAAGTTGGGCTTGAGAAAACAGGGTTTTAAAATCTCTGTAAGCCAGACTACTGCTGTCCACTTCTGTCGGATCAGGGAGTGCATCCTGATCCAGACCTCTATTTGTATGGCTGTAGAATCCCATGTGTAGAACAAGCACACTTCTTAGGCCTAGTTTTTGACAGTAGATTGACTTGGGTCCCCCATCATTAAACATATAAAAGCAAAGAGCTAGAAGCTCTACACATCTTGAAGGTGCTTTCTCACACCAGTTGGGGGAGCTGATAGAAATCTGTTACTAAAGCTTCATAAATCCCTAATCTTGTCAAAGCTGTCATATGGTGTGAAGTTTATTCTTCAGCCTCCTCATCTAACTTGAGAATTTTAGATTCGGTGCATCATTCAGGTATTCGTATAGCCACAGGAGCTTTCCGTTCGTCACCAATACCTAGTATGCTAGTTGATGCAGGAGAGATGCCCTTGAACTTTATCGCCAGTCATCATTACTTCGGTACTGGTTTAGAGTGCAAAGACTCCCCAAATCTCTGGCATTTGCTGTGGCAAATATAAAATATTTTTAACGGTTTTTATGAAAATCATCCAAGGTATCCCACTCCTTTTAGCTATAGAATTAAAAATATTTTAGAGGATACGAATATTAAAAAATTTCCCATTATCCCCTTTGTGTATCCCAGTACTCCTGTCTGGAGGTTACCTGATGTGAAATTCTGCAGGTATTTCAGTGGAGCAAAGAGGGATAAATCTGATGAGGAAATGAGGTCCATATTTTTAGAGCATGTATCAGAGCATGTAGATACAAGTTTTATATTTACTGATGGCTCTAAGTCCAATGCTGGCGTTGGATATGGGTTTTTTTAGCGAATCTTTTAACCGAAGAGGTGCACTTCCTTCTGTTGCCTCAAACTTTACAGCTGAATTGTATGGCATCCTAATAGCACTGGAACATATTACAACACTCCCAGTTTGTAGCTATACAATATTTTGTGACTCCAAAAGTGCCCTACAGTCCCTGGAAGTCTAATACTGATCATCCCTTGGTGTTGAAGATCTTGCAGTGGATTTTTTTGCACCTAAATAGAGGCAGCATTGTTTCATTTTGTTGGGTTCCTGCCATGTGAACATATCGGGAAACGAAGAGGCAGACAAGCTAGCCAAATCAGCAGCGCAAACTTTGGTACCGAGAAAATGCCCTGTTCCATATCGAGATACATTCTATGATATATGGAAATCCATCCAGCAGTTATGGGTACTTCAGTGGGACAGAGTAGGCCCCAATAAAATGAAAGAAATTACTAGTCAGACACACCCTTGGAAATATGACCTAATACCAAGGAAGTGGGAGATTGTATTGTGTAGATTACGTATTGGCCATACACGTTTAGCTCATGGCTATCTGATGGATGGGGAGAATGAGCCCTTCTGTGACGATTGCTTAGTTCCACTAACCGTTAGGCATTTGCTGGTTGAGTGTCCCAGTCTGGTGGAACTTAGGAATTGTTTTTTAGGTTATAGTAGTGGAGCAGGGGGTAATTATAGCATGGCAAAACTGTTGGGAGAAAGCGCATGTATTAATAACATTATCTCTTTTATCAAAGAAGCTGGTCTTCTCAAATATATCTGACAGCTGTGCTGTCTTAGTATATACATTTTTTCCTCTTTTTTTTCTTTTTAATAGTTTTACTGTTATGTGATCAATCACAATTCTTTTTATCGGAATATTATTTATATTTTTATCAGAAATTAAATTTATTTTTTTAAATCAAATTTATATATATCTCATAAAGATAGTTATTTTGAATGTTGTATATATATTATGAAAGTTAAAAGATCACATTTAGTATTCGGCGTCGGTGACCCTGGTAGTTGTGACGCCAGATAACTCACAATCAATCAATCAATCGCATAATCCACTATA
>NC_087216.1:42917882-42919605 GCF_015104395.2 Macrobrachium nipponense | reverse complement strand
TAATCCACTATAGGGTGGAAATCTTTTATATGAAGAGTTTAGGATAATTGATCTCTTTAATGATGGATCAATGACCATCCACAATATTCTTACTGGATCGTTTTCAGCTATAGACCTAAGTATATGCTCATCTATTTTAAGTGATTATGCTTGGTCAGTAAATGAATTCTGATTGGAAGCGATCGTTACCCCCATTCATTCGAAGTACGTTAAAAATTCTACAACCCAATATTTACCGAAGAGGAAGGTGGAAGAAGCAGATTATTTAAAATGCCAGAATGCCTTTAATTCTTTTGAATCTCGCTCGCATCGATGCTTACCATTATTTCACTGGTGAGGCGCAAAAAGTACTCTAGTCTTTTCCAATCTCATCAGGTCAGATCGTAGACCAGCAGATCCATCGTGGAATAAAACTTGCAGCAACCTTAGGAAATCACTAGAATATGTTTATAAAAATATATGAAAAGTGGATCCCCTAATGCCATAATGCAAAGTCAATTTATCAGCGTAATTAAAAAGAAAGGCAGTATCTCAGAAAAGTGAAGAGATAATCGGGGCTTTATTATATAAGTGGCATCAATTCAAAAGCACCCTCCAGAATTATATGGTAAAAACAATAAAATTATCAGGGAAATATATTCCAACTGCCATTCCAACATAAAATTAATAATGCCCCTATTACCAATCCTCGAACACTTAGGAAGTCATTTTGCTGAAGTTTCTAGTCCAAAAAATTACTCACTCAATTTCCAAAATATAAAGAACTGTAAAGTTAGGTTGTATCTTTGAAGTAATCAAAATGAAGCTTATAATGCAAAATTCTAGTCAAAAGAACTAAGAGATGCGTTGTATTATACCAAGCCTGCATCTCCAGGGTGAGAACACTATTCTGCACGAGATATTTAAGGAACTTCCTAAAGATGTCATAGGTTCCTTATTGAAGTTTATGGACAAGAGTTGGAAAGTAATTATACCTCATGGCAATCGAAGAAATATCCAGCAGATTCATCTAGTTACAGACTTACTGCTCTTACCAGTTGTATGCGTGTGTGAATTACTGGAGAAAATGATAAATACTCTACTGGTCTGGTATCTTGAATCAAATAGACATCTGTCACCTTTTGGATATGGATACTGGAAGTATAAAGCGATACTCGATCCAAATCAAATTCAGCAGGGTTTTGCTGGACAGTGCCAAACTATTGGGGTTCTCTTTGACCTACGTGGTATGGAGTTATCAAGAAATTGATTAAAATGGGAAATAAGGGTAACATGATAAGATTCATAAACTTCTTATAAAAAAGATATATTAAGGTAAAAGTAAGTAACAGAATTTCTAGTTCATACATCCAAGAGGAGGGAGTGCCACTACTATTAATAGCATAGCAGAGGTCATTCAAGAGACAGAAAGTACTCATTGCATGTAGATGACTTAGGCATTTATGTAACTAAGTATGACTCCTCTGATGCATGCCAACTCCTACAAAAGTCTATAAATGCTGTAAAAAAGTAGGCTGATAACAACAGCTTCAGATTTTCGGCTTCTAAAACTGGCCGTTCAGTTCAGCCGAAGTCGAAGGAAAGACATCCCTCCTACTTTGAAGTTCAATGATGGCAGCCTACCTTTTGAGAAGTAAGTAAAATTCTTGGGCGTGAATTATGACTTCAGGTTAACTGGTCCAGTCCTAATGACTCTCTCAAAATCGAAGTTAAAAAATCACAA
>NC_087216.1:42895382-42912882 GCF_015104395.2 Macrobrachium nipponense | reverse complement strand
ATTTTGGTACATTTTTCTTTTCAGATATTCAGATCTACGTTGCAAGCATAACGTTAGTCTTGATAGTATTCAGCTTATGCCTCATGATTCATCATCTCCGAAGGATGAGTGAAGCGACGGTAAGAATGTTGGTTGACTGAATTATTGTTGTCAACTCTGAACTGAAATTATTGAATTTTTGTACGTTTTTATTGCCAATTGTTTAATTGTTTTTCTGCAACTAAATTTCACTATAACCTTATTATTCTATCCCTTTGCCTTTTTCGTCTGAAATCCTCTTCGACATGATTAGAAATCTTACAGAATAAGACGAAATTATTTTCTTTTCTCTGTAAATGACTGAAATGCTTTCATTTTATGAAAAATTGGAATGAACACCATTTCGTGTACTTTCTTGTATTATAAATATATGATTTCAAGTCCCATTCAAGTCCCTATACGAAGGAAGGCGTTATCAGTATAAAATTACCGTTAAACTATAAAATAAATATTGCGAACAATGTAACAGAAAGAGTAACGAATATTACAAACAAATAGATTTATATGTAAGCAAATATATTACACGAGAAGAAAATTTTCCTTTCAAATAATAACCTTAAACGTGTTTTGAACAGCAAGGGATTGATTCTTTCTAATCAATTTTTAAATTGAGTGGCCTCTCAAAATTATGTATGACTTTCCAGGTACTTATCCGATAATATAAAGCTGCTGCCCGAAGCAGCTGAAAGAATCCTGTGACAACGACCAACCGATATTTTTATACAACGACCAAGGAAAGCGCACCTGTTGGATGGTTACCAAAAGGAATATGAAAACACTACTGCGGAGGAAGCAGACGCAGCTGTTTTCTGTCAGTAGTATTCCGACTGAGACGGGTGATTAATCCTGATTGACACAAGACTAAAATATATTTAAATTTGTGAAAAAATAGCAATCTCGTTTTATGTGCTTATGAAAAAAAATTAAAATTACAGTCGTAGTAGCAATAACAACGAGAAGTGTCCTTTTGTAAAGACTGTTGTCTGTGCCGGTGCACACATAGGCACGATACATTTATGGGAACGAGCCAGAATCATTCCTGCCTGATAGAGACAGACAGACAGACAAGCACTGACATCTCTGGGTCTGGTCCTTATCAATAACACGTCCTCTCAAGACGAAGGAACTCAAGTCCTAGGAACAATAAACGCCAGAAGGCGGGGATTCTTATCTGATTACTTCCGGTTCAAAAAGAGCATAAACACTTCGGAACACCATCACGGATGCTACCCTCGCATCCGCATTCTTCTTCAGTGAGATTAGAAAAAGAACATAAATGATATAGCAGCTCTGAACGCCATCTTATCACCTCCTGTCTGGCATATGCTATTCTATTGTAGAGTTCATAAACATATTCGATGAAAACAATGAAGGAAACTGGAATTGTTGGTTCATTTCAACAGAGATAAAGCTGATTTCTTAGATAGACTTAGAGAAATGAAAGTCTTTTGTTGGTTTCTGCAGCGCGGAAGATAACTGAAGCTCAAAATCAGTATATGGCGTTGCTATATAAAAAGAGAATGATCTTTGGCTGATAAAAACTGTTTGGAAAAGAGGATATAGATTTTAAGACCATTATTATCGCGTTTTATGTCCTGTGCACGCGTGTCTACGCATATATGCATGGATGTATGTGAAACTGGTACTGATAATGGAAGTTATGTGACAGGTTACGCAAATTAAATTGCATGTACAAATCAGATTTTAAACTGTTTTTCAGACCATGCTTTATTATACACATCCTAAGTTGTGAAGTAAGCTTAAACTTTAACTCCAGAAGGTGAACAATCTTATCTCAGTCCTGTCAGCAAATGAATAAAGTAGAAAGAAAAAGGAAAACCCTGATCAGGTCAAAATTCGTAATAACCGGAAGAGATCCGAGATTGTTTAATAGAAAAGGAAATGGAGCTGAAATTATAACATAAATACAACATCCATAAAATGGACATTATAATGATACTGCCACATACAAACAATGACATCTATCGAGTAAGAAACCCTCAATCGCGCTGTTGACGCGCCGAGAAATCCACAATCCTTAGTCATTTCGTGTAAAATCCTTCCAGAAAAGGAAGGAGCAGATAAGGAGAGAATTATATTCAAAGCAAACTTAATCGGGCATTTTATTTTGCAGTGAGTGATTTGATAATCCTGAAGCATGTACTATAGTATTCGTCTAAATGAATGTCCATTTTCAGGATTTTAGTGAGTTATATGATGATCTCCAAGGGTGTATGAATCTTAAATTAAGGTGATTTTTAAATTCAAATTAGCCATGTAATGATCTCAGAGGATGTATGGTATTCATCCTAAATTAAGATAAATTTTTACCATTCACATTAGTCAAGCGATGATCTCAAGGGATGTATGGTACCTATATTAAATTAGCATAAATTTTTACAATTCAAATTAGTCATTCGATGATCTCAAGAGATGTATGGCATTCATCCTAAATTGAGATAAATTTTTATAATTCAAATTAGTCATTCGATGATTAAAATAATTTTAAAAAATTCAGATTAGTCATGCGATGTTCTCAAAGGATGTATGGTATTCATCCAGAATTAGGGTGAATTTTTTATATTCAAATTACTCATGCGATGATCTCAAAGGATGTATGGTATTCATCCTAAACTGAAGGTCAATTACTCTATATTCAAATTAGCCATGCAATGATCTCAGGGGATGTATGGTATTTATCCTTAATTAAGTTGATTTTTTAAAAATTCACCTATATTTTATTATTATTATTATTATTATTATTATTATTATTATTATTATTATTATTATTATTATTATTATTGATTATTATTATTATTATGAATACCATACATCCTTTGAGATCATCGCATGACAATTGGAATTTAAGAGTAACAACCAAATAAGCAAATCTCCGATTTCTTTATATGGGAGTAGCTTGCTGCCTTGGCGAAGGGGAAGTAGAGCAGGTGTTTCATCATGTATTCCCAAAGGCTGACAAAACAGACCACCAATCTCCTTAACAGCTTCTTTTTTAGACATCATTGAGTCAGTTCTTGAGCAATTCTTGGTAAGATTGCTAAGTTCAAACAGTATGAAATAACTCCAAAATTCATTAAATTTCCTGAGAGTATATAACCAAACCTGCAGTTGCTCAAGTGGGAGGCAGAAATTTGTTGCCCTCACAGCTGACTCGGGAAATACTGAAAGGGATGGACTGGTGACGGGAGTCACTGAGAGAAACGCGGGAAACGAGGTATGAAATATTTGGAACACTATTCCTCTAAATTTTGATTGCTTGCACAACTTGCAACCACATTAATATCTTTTTTTTCCACTCACAAATTCCTGTGAATCATTGTTCTCAGTGGTGAACTTTGTTAAGTTTCGTATTGGAAGTAGCCTCACGAGTGAAACTAGTTGAGCATGCATATCTCTTCAATTACGCAGCAGCAGAAATGTCATTGATGGTAATTAACAAAAATGAAAAATTTCTTTCTTAAGTTTTGCCTTGATGTTTCCTGCTAAAAAGGGTAAAGATTCACCTTTCCCTGCTGTTATATCTATACTCTGTTTTTTTCCATCTGTCCATCCGCCTGTGGTGTTTTTGTATGGTAACACTGCGTCTCGAGCTTTAGATAGTTACATTCAGCTTACATTCAACGATTATAATAATATTCTATTTCGAATATTAACGGTGTAATTCGCATACAGTAAATTATTAAAACACTTTTCAGTTGCAAATGTACACAAAGATATCCTTTTATTTACCTAAAACTTACACATTGCGTAACTATCTAAAGACCGGGACGCAGTGTTACCATACAAAAACACCACAGGCGGATGGACAGATGAAAAAAAACAGAGTATAGTTTCCTGCTCTATTTTCATGCATGATTCTCAAAGAATGTTCTTAGTTTAATATTTGTTTGATGTGTTTTTGCCAATGTAACGATTATGAAATTGGATTCTAGCCAATGGAACGCTTATGAGATTTGACATTATAATGTATTGGAAAAAATTAAAAAGTATGGGATGAATTTTCTGAAAAAGAGTCACACTTACGTTTTACTATTTTGCTGATGCGAAAAATAGCGTGCTTAAATCATGCGGATGTATATGCAGAATTACATTTGAAGGCAAATAAAGAACATTCCACTATTCAAAAGACAACATAAACTATTGCGCTGGCGCCCTAGCGCATTCGCTATCAAAGAGTTAGCCGATTTGGTCTCACACACTTACATATGATCTTCTCATCCGGAGAAATAAAATACACATATACAAAAGACATACCAGAACATGAAATAGAGAATGCTGTATCAGGAGGAAAAATAGACCTAATCAAAATTGTGATCACTAGAGTAAGCCAGGAAAAATTTCAGCAAATCAAGTTAGGTTACTTCAGACTAAGGACCCAATCACTGTAAGTAGTACTAGAACCAACAACATCTGAATGCAGTATGGACCTTTGCTAGAAGCAGAGAATTAATTAATACTATAGGTGAATTGATCCAGACATTATCCTGCTCAATGTGACAGGAATAAAAGAAGAAGAAACCATGAACATTTTTTGATATACAATCTACAGGAGGAATATGCACAACGAGATGCATGCAGGGATTGCAGTGGCAATCAAGAAGAACTTGGACCACAGACTGTGGGACAATTATCAAGATGTTCTTGCGGTAGAAGTAAGAAAGGGAAGAGGGCCGATTCTTATAAGGACAACATACCTTCCCCCAAGAAGAGTGGTTTTTCCAAGAGAAGACATAATCATGATCCTTCAAAAAAGGATGCCTGCTCATTTATTTGGAGATTTGAATGCGTCCCGCAGACATATGGGACACAATAACAATAGTACAAATGGAATCCAAGTGCAGGAATTCATTAACAGAGGGTAGCCACGCATCTAGGACCATGGTTCACTACCTATCTAGGCCAACATGCGGGTAGTCCTGACATACTGCTGGCTAATAGACAGACCCACTTAAATTACTCTCTCCAACCAGGTGCCCTAACATCATCGGACCATCTTCCAATAATTTTGACTCTAGCCAGAACATGAAGGGGATTATAATCCCCGCAACACAAAGGATGTGTACAAAGAATGCAGATTGGCCGAATTTTAAGGTCCATCTGGAGAGAGAAACCCCCAGCCTAAATGAATACCAAGGGATCAGAGACAGAGCCTACGTTGACAACAGGTTGGAAAACTGGTTTACGGCAATTATCATAGCAGGAAATACCCACATCCCAACAAGTAACTTCAGGATTCTCAGAGTGCCTGTAGACAGTGACCGCATTAAACGTTTGCAGTGGCAATTCGAAAACCTGGATGCAATGTCCAGAAGTTCAGGACTACTAACACCTATCAAAAACAGTATTCCATCCTCCTAGATTCCAAACAAAGACTGTGAACCAGAAGTAGAATCAATGATTGTTAAAACTGTTCCAGAAGGGGCAACCCTTAAAATCCACAATATTTACAGATCTCTGAAAAGCACCCTAGAGGCAGTTGCACTTTTTGATGCAGCCTCAAGAGAGAACACCCTCATTGCAGGAGATTTCAACGCTCATCACCTCTTCCTCAGATCCAAATTACCAACTAACCGTACAGTATGCCACCAGCACCTTTAATTTCATGAATTTCCTAAGGTTAAATTACTAAACAATTGCAATGAGCCCATGCATCTAAGGGATTGAAAGCTAGATTGCACTCTTGTTTCACGAAATTTGCAAGTAGGTGCTTTTTGGGAAGTGCACCCCACTCCCTGCCTCTTCCCCCTCCCAGATGGAACCTGATTTTTCTAAATGGAACTTCTTTGAAAACTATATGACAAACTGGTCCACAGAATACATAAATCATCTTCTGCAGGACGTTTGCAAACTTTTACAGGATTTCTGTAACAGCATAACAAATGCTATTGGAATGTCCATACCAAAAAAGAATTACCCCACCACAAACACAAACTACAAAGATAGTTGCCTGCTACTACAAATCTCGAATTAAAGAAATGAACAGAAGAGTCACTTGAGTGAGGAAAATCTTCAGAAGATACAGAACAGACCAGCTTGCACAACGAAATGACTGAAGGCTCAGCTCACTCTGCTCAAGTAGCTGAGGAAGTTAAACTAGAAGCCTGGTACAAATGGTGCGCAATGCCAAGGTGTGGAACTAGTTCAACAAAATTCAGGCAAAAAGAATTTCATAGATATTCCTCATTCTGACCCACAAACTGAAGCTGACAGAATTACACAGCACTTTGCTGACAGGACCGCGAATGTCAACCTCTCCCTGGAAACTCAGAGATGCCTAAGGGCTTTAGAACCTCTCAGAAACAGGATAATTGCTGAAGTTTGCAATGCCCAAGATCAAACAGACGCTTCCTTCATCAAATAGGACCTAAACCTTGCATTAAAGAAAGGAAAGGAAACTGCATTTGGATCTGACCTTATAACATACAGCATGCTTAAGAATACGGGTGAAGCTGCAAAAACTGTATCCCTTATGCTAGTCAGCAAAACTTATGTTGAAAGAGTCAGACTGAGGAAATGGAACCAACAGGACATAAACCACGGCCACCTATAGAGGAGGCCTGGTCACTGAACTTAATAAGATGACCTAAGTCATCAAGGTTGGGCGATCATCCACGACTTCATCACTTCATCACTGAGATGAATCAGTATTTCACTAACCCCGGACGGGGTCACTTTGTAAATTTTTCTAGCGGAGTTAATTATCCTATCTGCATTGTTTTAAAATGCCAAACAAGTGCTGTGTTCCTCGTTGTCGAGGGAATTACTATAAGAACTCTAAAGTTTGTGCATTTTCCTTCTCTAAGGATAAAAGACTCAAAAGGAAGTGGCTACACGTGATTAAGAGAGGATATACACCAACCAAGAATAGCTGCAGAGTAAGTGATTCGTTTTTGTACCTCAATTTTCAAACATTGATTTGCACTCCAATAACCATTGTATTTATTAATTTCTTGCTGATATTTCGTATTTCAGGTTAAACGAAAATATCAGCAAAAAATTAATCAATATATAACGGACACTAGAATTAAACTGTATTTTTGAAAAAAATATCGTGCAATATAATGTCTTGTTCGTGTTATGTTCATATCTTTTATCTATATGTGTATGAATACAAAATACCTTTCATTTTTCGAACAAGATATAATCTAACACTATACTGAACGTCTACTGAAATGTAGTTCATTTCATTACAGATGTGCGAGTTACATTTTCGTCCCAGAGATGTATGGAAGGTTTTGCACTTTGATGAAAAGAGTGGAAAGAAGATTACTGCACGACTTTCAAAGCCCCAACCCCGTTATGATGCTTTTCCATCGCTGATGTCTAACTTTCCATCGTACCTTTCATCTATCTCAGTATAATGTAAGAGAATCGACAGAATGCAAGAAGGCAGGGCTTGAGAAAACGCTTATATACGCGTATTTGTAGGGTTTTGGAGGCTCCGCTAAATTACATACCTATGTCTGGTTATGAATGACGATTGCTCGATCAATGCATTTGCTTACGATGTAGAAGTTAATTAACTAGGAAACTAGAATTTCCTCTAAGATCAGTGATATAAATGAACTGGAATTGATATTGAATAATCTTCGAAAAACAGATGTAGAGCAAGTTTCGAAAAATCTAGTAGTCGAAGTCTTGTTTTACAGCAAGTCACTTCTTTATTGACAGCCATACTTGACGAAGATTTTAAATATTTCTCAGCAATTAAGTTTGTCTGTGAACAGCTACAGCTGATGACTCAGAATTCAGTTTTTTCATCTTTTTGTACAGCTGTTCCCCTCAAGGTTACAGAGTTCTGAGAGAGAGCGTCGTTATATTATTTCTCCAAGTTTTTTCAACAGGTAACAGAGTTTTATTTTATTTTCTAAAGATTTCAGTCCTTACCTTGGACAGAATGATGTAAACATTCTTGTATACATCAAACAAAAGTTCAGATCCTATGCAGATGTTGACAAAACTGTGAATTTATTGATAGATGAAATTCACTTAAAGGCTTACTTACATTATTAAGGTGGAATATTGTAGGTTCAGCATTTGACAGTAGTGATGTAGCAACCAGCTCATTCGTTTTCATGTTGAATAACATTAGGTCAACATTTAAAGACTTCCACTGTCATACTTTCTTCTTTTGTTTAAAAAGGCATAAGAGGGTTTTCTCTATTTTTTTAATAACTGAATTTTCAGGGTTACTGCATGCTCCTAGTGACTCACCGATGTTTGTCATTTCCGGAGAGGAAAACGGTCACAAATCAGGGGGGAATTTTATTTCTCAAGAATACACTATCACTTACAGAGTCACGCCGATGGTAACTGAAACCTGGTGGTCATTTTCCATAGAGTTGTTGATCTGTAGAAACATTAATAATTATTGTGCTAACGTTGATCCTAGGCCACGTTTCTCTCAGGTACTGTGGAAGAAGGGAGTAGACTGTCGTTCGTGTTGTGTGGTTGTTAGATTTAGTCAGCTCTTTTGTCTGCCACAGGCTCTAGCTCTTCAGCAGCCAGTAACTGATGATTGGTGTTTGTATACAATTCGGTTCAATTTAACCACTGAGCCAGAAATGACAATAATTAGTGAGAGATAAAGTGTTACAGAAGAAAGTCCCGGTAAGTAGGAGAGCGTGCGAAGCAAAGGATAAAATTTGAGTTAGAGAGAAAGGATGGGAATCAAAGTTCCCTTGATATGTGATGCATGTTGGTGATTTGGTAAATGGATATTTTGCTTTTACCTGGGATGGCCGTATGCCATGTAGGTATTGCTCACTTGAAAGTGGCTCTGGTCCCAGTGGCACTAGGATGTTGCTCTTCTCAGAAGAGGACAACAGAATGGATGGGATTTTTAGGTGAGGCAGCTGCTGTTCGAATTAAAGAGCAGGTGCTTGGTGTTAAGGGTTGGATGAGGTGAGGTTGAATGCACCTTAGCAGGTTTGCGCTGTGCTGGATGGATGGATGGATATAGATTAAGGCAGCCTAGTGCTGGCACGGGCTCTTGCATTTTAGCAGCTTGTAACTGATGATTGACATTTCTTGACAATGGATACCGCTCAGCTCAATTTAACCACTGGGGTGGAAAAGAATGGAAGTAGTGGGAGAGAAAGCGTTATCGCAGCAAGTCCCAGTAAGTAGGAGGGCCTGGGAAGGAAGGTATAAAATTGCAGTTGGAGAAAAGAGGAAAAGAATGGGAATAAAATTTCATGGGGGTCCTTGCTCCCTTCTGTGGACTGACCGTGAAGGTTCCAGCAGAAGGGGACAGCAAGGGAAGGATAAGGGAAGAGAGGAGGTGAGTGCTGATAATAAGCAGTGTATGGATGAAATGCTTTGCTTATACTTTAGGCGGTTGTATGCCATCAAGGACTAGTTCGAAAACAAGGCCTTAAGTGATTGATGAAGAGGAATGGAGTATAGGTGTCAGGGGGAGTGACTAAGGTGGTGTTTAACTGGGGTAAATTTTGTTTACCTGGCAGGTGGGTAAGAGCAGAGGAAAGTTGACAGTGTTTCAATGTTTACAATTATGTGTGCTACTAGTTCTGCCTAAAACGAAAAATCTCAGGGCAGTGTAATAGGTAATGCTCGAATGGTTGATTTACTGCCTGTTCGCAGTACTGGCATGCTCTGTTTTCGACAATGATCAATTGCCAGGTGCGTAGTCGACTGATGATAACAGCAAGTGTTTTGAAAGTATTTCTAGGAAGAGAAAGGCTTTGTAAATTGATGTTTTCTACATACCATTTTGTAGACCTGGATCCTTGGAGAAATGCTCGACAAATTTCATTGTATACTTCATTCTGGCAATCTTTGAAAATGTTACTATTTTTTATATGAAGGACTGATTGATGGTGATACTGATTGCATTGTAGAGTGTTTTTTGCAAGTTGATCAGCTTCCTCATTTCCTTGGATACCTATGTGACTGAGGATCCAATTTAATGTAATTTGCCTTCCATTACTCTGATGAGCAAAGGCAGCACCTTGTATGCTGGTGAGTATGTGTATATTTTCAGTGAGTGATTGATTCTTAATAGCAAGTATCGCACACTTTGAATCAGTGTGGATTGTTGCATTCCTTTCTTGGTTTAGGGAATCTTCCAGTGTTCTTTGAATGGCTATTAGCTCAGATTGTAGGGTGGTGGCAGTGCTGGATAGTCTCCAGCTGTTTTTAAAGGATGCAGAGAATACTGCTGCAGCTGGTACATTGCAGTCAACTGAGCCATCAGTGTAGTAGACATTAGGAGCGATTGTATTGTTTATGGCTTCTTGTGCTGTTTGTCGGAGTTGGTCAGGTAGTCATAGTGCTTTATTTGTTGGAAGCACATTGAAGTTAAAATTGAAGGAGGCAGGAACCCATGGGGGAGGTTCAACATAGTTTTTGCTAGGGTTTTCCTTCTAAGTTGCAGTGGCTGCTTTTTGCTTGTGACCCTTCTCAGTAGCAAGGAGGTTCCCTATATGGTTTTTGGGAGGATAAAGTTCTTCATGGAAATTGAGGATTTTTGTTATTTTGTTTTTTAACGGGCAGTCTCTGTCGATTTCTAAGGTTGTGAAAATAATTAGAGCATTCATTTTATCAACTCAGAACTGGAGAGAGAGGAGTTTAGTTTCTGCTCTAAGTAGACAGTCTTGTCCACATTGGGGCACCTGCAATGATCTCCATTGCATTGTTTTGAATGACTTCAAGTGAGCGGACTTGCATATAAGTCATCTTTGTGAGCGCAGGCGCTGCATATTCTATTAACGATGGGGTTGTTTGAATGTAGAACATTCTGCTAAGATGAATTGGTGCACCTTGGCGAAGAGAGGCAATTCTTCTCATCGCATTTAAATAACATTGGGTTTTCTATCTCGGGTGCTGTATTTCGTTGGCAGGGGAAAGCTTGTGATTTATCTTGACTCCCAGATACATGAAATCATTTACCCATTCAGTGGGTTCACCCATGATAAAGAGCTTGTTGGGGTACGTGTGTGCTTGATGGTCATGCTTTGGTTATGTTCATGTTGATTTTTAGGGCAAGTCCTTTCTACTTATCTTCAATCAAGTGTAGTGTTCCCTGAGGCTTTTTACTGTTGAATATCTCCAGGTTGCTGTGGATACACCAGGCAGACGCTTTCTGCATAAATGAAGATTAATACTCATTTGGGTAGATTAAGTGCGACAAGATTTTAATGAGGTCATTAAATAAAAATGGACTGAGGATTCCTCCTTACGGTGCACCAATTTCATATTCGATGAACTCTGAATTTTCTCCCTGAAAATAGACAAGCTGGTCGATCTTGTGTCTACTTTTGTGTCCATGCCAAGAGATTGCCTCTTATGCCTTTTTGAACAAAAGAAGAAAGTATGACAGTGGAAGTCTTTAAATGTTGACCTAATGTTATTCAACATGAAAACGAATGAGCTGGTTGCTATGGTTGCAGAGGGGGATTGGGGCACATTTGAACGAAATGTCTGATGAAAGTCACATATTCTCAGTCATTCGGACCTTTATGATAAACCTGTTATTTACCTACAGCATACCAACAGTAACCATTTTGATTACGCCAAGGGAATTATGTATTATAACTAAATGGTCATTCTTAATTTAGTATGGTAATTGTGTGAGTGCTTTTGTAAATATAACTGTGCAATTGAACAAAAATCATGATTATCGTTAACCCCTTAACCTGTTCAACAATGTGATAAAGAATATGTAGTAATATGATGTTGAAGTGGTTTTACACAAGTGCAATCATGGACCTGCTGTTGCACAGTATTATAAAAGAAATGGCTGGATATGTTGCTGATCTTTCACAGTAAAGACGAAAACTAAGATTAGAAGGACATTCTGCTTACTGAATATACAGATCTTACGTCTTTGGTACATTTGAAAATATATGTATACACACACTGATTTTCTAGGCACACACTCACAAAAATGACGTATAAGAAATTTGATCTTATCTAGGTGAGATGGATAAATTTAAGTTTAAAAATAGCTTGTCTATTCAGTGACAAAATGGCTGCCATCTGGATATATTACTGATCATTTACGGAGGGGAAAAAGCTCAAATTTAAGGTAATTTTGTCTAAATGACCTTAAATTTTAGGGGAGTACTTATTCCACGGGGGCCAGTTCATATTCCATATGAGATATGTACTGGGGAGTGCATATACTATATGGAATAATGACTGGGGGAGTACTTTTATCATATGGAATTTCTACTGAGGAGTATTTTTTGGGGAGAGTCCTTATTTCAAACCACAACGGGCCACTTCCAAACACCCGGCCTGTCAAAAAGAACAACTCTCATTAATAATGTGTTCTTTCTATGTTATACTATTTTATAGGTCTCCGTAGGGTGGTAGTTTCGTCAGTCTACCACATGTGGGCGCACTGTAGATATTACTAAAGGTTGTCTACAGTGTCCCTTCGGCCCTTGGCTGCACCCACTGCTTAGCCTTTTACTCTACCTTCATTACCGCTTCCTTTCTTCAGTCTTGCTGTCCAACCTCTCCACTATTGCTTTTTAGTGTAGCAGTGGGGTTGTGGGGTTAACCCTGCTCACCACCCACCCACAGCAGTTCCCTCTTTTCACTGCCTTAGGCGCTGAATGGCCTATGTGTTCCAGTGCTTGGCTTGACAGATTAAATTTTAAAAACTAAGCTAAACAAGTATTTCTTGTCGATGTCAACAATCGCTTTGCCGCCAACTGCTAAAAACAACAATGAATATAGTGAATAATTGTTTACTTAGCAACAGCTATGCTAGGGCTAAGTTCTAATAGATAAATACAAATAAATGAATAGAGATAAAGTATCGAAAGGATCTTCTCTGCTGCCAGTACCCTCAAGAACTGTGAAAGAAATGGAGTTCATTCGTACCCTCCCTCCAGTACCTAATGGGCGAAAGACATTTTAAGTGTCTTTAAACAGTAGTTTCTTGTGACGGATAATTGAAGGATCTGTGAGTATGATCAATCTGAACTCTACCTCTTTTCCTCATCTGAGAGTAATCTGTTAATAGGAAAAGTAATAATTAAAGAAAATGGGTTCTAACGATTCATTATTACAAAAATTGCAGACAAACCTTTGGTGATAATTATTAGTTTCGGAGATTCCAAATAACCTCCGACCTGTTCAACGCCAACTACATTTAATAATGTCACGTTAAATATAACCATCTGCGAAACATTTTCTATTTCTCCATTTAGTTGGCATCAGATTTACAATCACTATTACAAACATATCTAAGAATACACGGGGTAGAATATAAAACATCAGGCAAATAGTTAAGAGAAAATTTTCTTTGCCTATATCTATGTATGTGTGTATAATATATATATATAAATATTATGTATGTATGTATAATATATATATATACATATATATATAATCTATATATATAGATATATAATATATTATATATTATATATGTGTATGTTTGTGTGCCCAAGGTTAATGAAGGACTGTGAGGCTCAAATTAAAATGCATTGACAAAAGTAGTTTTTTACGGTTTTACATTTTACACAAAGGTTCAGTACAGTTTTATGTGTATACATGATCAAACTTCAGAGCTCATATGGTGCGCACTGACAAGGAGTAGTGGTTATTTTTGGTTTACAGGAAGTCAACATTGAATCATCAAAATATCATTAACCGCTACATGATGTATTATATAAAAAAAGTCTGAACCGCATTAAATGATACAGTAAATTTCGATAAATTTTTGACACAATTTTGAAATAAAATGGTATTTCAGAGGTTACTGGAGTCCGTTCCACTTCCCTTTTTGAATTTTATGTCTACCTTCTACGAGATTATGTTCTCATTCAAGTTTTCCTTATTTATGATATTTCGTTTGTCTGTTGTCTTGCTAAAAATGTTCCCAGAGATGGCCTCATGACTGCAACAAGTGGATATATTTTGCGAGCGATCGGAATTTAAGTAAAGCATGCAATACCTTTGAAGTTTTGAAGGGTGTGTGTGTGTGTGTGTATGTGTGTGTGTGTGAGTGTGTATATGTGTGTATCTGAATGCTGGGGGAAGCGTTTGGACTGCTCGGCCCTGTAAGATGTCTGCAGTCTCCAGAGACTAATTCTGAGGAGAGTAATCGTCGATACAAGTACAACTCGGTCATTGAACAAACGGTCCAGGGGACAAGCCCCAGTGACAGGTCTCCCCAGTCTTTTTTAAGAGGACGTTCAACTTTTTCTGGATCTAAATTCATGGTCTTCATCCAAAACCCTCAAGTTTATTTAATTTTTTTTTTAAATTTTTGTATACATGCTTAGTAAAAACTCATTACGCTTGTTGACCTAGTCAGTAAATTTAGCATTTGAGAGAGAACAAATATTGTGTTAACAAAATCAAAATGAGAGGTAGAGAGAGAAAGAAAATCATAACAGTAACTTTTCTTGGATTTCGAAAGAATACATATAGTCTGTTCTCATGTACAAAACTATCCATACTTCATTTTTTACTTCAGAAATCTCCCCATTTATGTCTGATGTGAGAAGTATATTCTAATTGTTCCTTTCCAGGAATTTCCAGGTGGCTTTACCCGAAGCAGAGAAGATGTTTCACCTTCAAAAGGTAGATTCCTCCCATGATAAGAGCCACACCTGCCAGGGAGCCGAGCACGATGCCGCAGATGGCTCCTGGAGACAGCTCTGTAAAGAAGGCAAATGCGATTATACTCTCTCTCTCTCTCTCTCTCTCTCTCTAAATATATATATATATATATATATATATATATATATATATATATATATATATATATATATATGTTACGCAAAATGTGGATAATTGCCAAATGTGTATATTTTGCAATTAATTTTGCCTATTGTGTACAATTTGCAGGCACCAAGCGCTGCAAATTGTACACAATAGGCAAAATTAATTGCAAAATGTACACATTTGGCAATTATCCACATTTTGCGTAACATATATATATATGTATATACTTATAAATTTTAGAGCTAGGAATCAAGAGTACCAGTTCAACAGGATAAAGTCACATTAAAAACGAACACACACACACACACACACACACACACACACACACACACACACACACACATATATATATATATATATATATATATATATATATATATATATATATATATATATATATATATATATTCTCTGTTAAAAAAGGATATGTCTCAAGTATAAAAGGCCCATTAAAACACTGGTTTAAAGCTAAGAACTATATTTCGGTGGACTGACTCCCACCCTTATTAAGTAGTGAATGACAGAACTTACATTTGCGAAATATGTAGTAGGAGATATGCCCATAGGTGATGCCTGTTGTCAACGCTAAACTGACGGTGGTTCTGTCAATTGTCTTAGTCCACTTCATCGTTGCCTTAGAGAAGATATTGCTTATATGGTCAGAGTCCCAGGCTCCATTGGAAGGGTTGTTCATATTATCTTGTTGTTTTATCAGTGAAGATTCTACCATCTGACATTTGTATTGACAGCTGCTTTTGCATAAGATTCGGAATGTCCATATCTAACTGAGTACTTATGTTGAGTTAATCTTTCTGAGAGAGATTTTCCTGTGAGTCCATAGTATGACTCATCACAATCCCTACAGGGGATTTCATAGTCTCCTTCATCTTTAGAAAGTACCCATAAAAGATGTATTAATGCTCCTCAAAAATAAACTTGAGCCATTTGTTGACTACTTCCCCATAGAAATGAATAGAATGATGCAATTTGTAGAGGTCTGCGTCACTAATAACGTCTTTTCCTTTTGTGATAATTTTTACCGTCAAAAATACAGTTGCAGAATGTGGAGTCCACTCAGTCCTGCATTAGCAAACTTATATATGGAGTATTTCAAGACAGTAATTATAAACCCTATGATAGACGACATCTTAACATACTGGAAAAGCAAGTGGGGTGATTTTAATGTCTTTCTAGAAAAATTAAATTTCTTGGTCCAGAGCATAAAATTTAAAGTAGAATGGGAGAACAATAACCAAATCCCCTTTTTTAAATTCTTAACCATCAGAACTAATAACAACAACAAATTCACTGCCTTCAGGAAAGCGACATTGTCACTTTCATACATGCACTTTTACAGCTATCATGACATTCCAGTTAAACTCGGCATAGCCAGCAACTTATTTCTTAGAGCCCTGAGAATTTACTCCCCAGATTTTCTTAACAAAGAACTTGACAAAATCAGAAATCAACCTTGTCAAAATACCCCAAACACAATAGAAAAAGCCTTACATAAAGCAAGGATAATTTTTTACAAACCCAAAGAAAACAAAGAAAAGAAAAAATACACAAACAAAATCATAATCCCTCACATGTATAATTTACGAGAGATCACACAAATCTTAGGCCACCCTAACCCTTTCATCTTCACTCATCCGAATACATTGGGGGAATCCTTAATTAACGTTTCACCAGAAACCAGTTTCTAAAGATGTAGGAGTCTTTGAAATCCCCTGTAGGGATTGTGATAAGTCATACTATGGGTTCACAGGGAAATCTATCTGAGAAAGATTAACTCAACATAAGCGCTCAATTAGATATGGACAACATAGTTCGGCAATTTTCCATCATGGACTGGAACTCATCCCGAATTTTATACAAAAGCAGCTGTTGCTACAAATGGTAGAATCTTCACTGATAAAACAACAAGATAATAGGATCAGCCTTTCCAATGGAGCCTGGGGCTCTGACCATATAGACAGTATCTTCCTTAATGCAACGATGAAGCGGACTAAGACAATTGACAGAACCAACGTCGGCTTAGCGTTGACCCTTGGCATCACCTAAGGGCATATCTCCCACTATATATTTCGCAAATGTAATTTTTTCTGTCATTCACTACTTGATACTGGTGGGAACCAGTCCACCGAAATATAGTCCTTAGCTTTGAAACAGTGTTTTATTGGGCCCTTTATACTTAAGATATATATAATTTGTTGAATATTGGATCTGCAGGTTAATACTCTTATTAAGTAATCTACCTTAAGAAGAAAGAAGATCCCCAGTCGAGAGGACCTATGGACCTTGTTCTAATATTGGCAAATTGCAACGAGAAACCAAAAGTATAACATACCATCGTTGCCTGGTTCCTCTGTAGTACTGGGAATATCTGCAAAAAATTTCAAGATTAGAATTACTAGCAGGATGTAATGATTGTTTTTATAAATAAATGTTACAAGTCCATATTGTGAGAAAAATTATTTTTTGTTAGCGTGAAGACAACTTATATTGACACGTTTCCTGGAATCAGGTAGTCAGGTGAAAAGCCAATGAATGCTCAGGTAGGTCTCATAGGCATAAATGGGGGTGAATCTTACCAGTTGTACTTCCAGAAGAAATGTCCCTCTCGTCAGTTGATTTTATTGGTGTTGTTGCTGATGTTGTTGTCGCTGAAGTTGCAGTTGGTATTATAGAAGTTGCATGATCAGTAGAAGTTGAAGGAAATTCTGTCGAT
>NC_087216.1:42887882-42890382 GCF_015104395.2 Macrobrachium nipponense | reverse complement strand
AGTACTTTCGGTCCTATTCGGACCCTTTACTGAGGACCGAAAGTACTCGCTAACTCGCTTTTTCATTTTTTCCTTCGTGGCAAAAAAACCTTTATATATATATATATATATATATATATATATATATATATATATATATATATATATGTGTGTGTGTGTGTGGTGTGTGTGCGTGTGTGTATGTATATGAACAAAGTAACTTGTTCGTATAATCATCACGTTTTTATTTCTTCGTGATTTAAAATCAAACACACAAACACACACACACACACACATACACACACGCACACACACACACACACACACACACACACACACATATATATATATATATATATATATATGTGTGTGTGTGTATATATATATACATATATATGTACAAAGAAATTTTTATGCCCAGAATACTTGTTATTATAATTTCTTGTCATTATTTTATTCTCGCTGATCTTGTAGTTTTCGTGTTCCTTATCAGTTTTATCCTTCATTAATGCTTCAATACATTTATGAGTAAGAAGCAATATATACTAACAGGCTGTTTGTACAGACAATTTTAGTGAACTACTTCAGTCCGTATTATTGGAGGATGGCCTTTCAGTTTTGTAGTATGACAACACATTCCATTCGAAAAGTTGTAGAATTATAACCAACAAAGATGAGTTTGAAGGATTCACTTATTATCTCATGTGAACATTACATTTACGTACAACATCGGCAATCAGTGATATTGTTGGTGATAGTATTATTCCCCATCATAATGGATGATACGAGGAACCAACTTTTATCAGCAATATTTCTTTTATAAGCCTTCTTTCTTCCTTTTTCTGTACCATATGATATTTTTAGGTAGATTAAAACTTTTCCATGCTGGTGTTATTGTTAACAACAAGCTGGATATTACTTTCTCTGCTTTTTCTTGTGTAGCTTAGTTGTAGAGCACTGAGCTTGCGTTCACGGTTTCCAAAGTTCGATCCTGGATACCCAAACCAGACGACCTAGCTTGAAACGGTAGTAGATAGCATTAACCTCATTAACCTGAAATCAAAGACGGGCCACTCAGAAACTGGCCAACTTTCTGTGGTGTCCTGGCAATCCTGCGGCCTAGTATGAGTACAAGAAAATTAGACTTTTATTGACAGTTTTCCTGAGGTGGAGCTCGTGAGCTCCCTGGTCACGTTCACGAGCATTACCGGACTCGCGTAGGCGTCACTGCCCTCTCCTGCAGCGTTCAGGCGTTACCTGACCAGTAGTGCCACTGACATCCATCAAAGTAAAGATAATATTTATGCTCGAGAACTTGAAGTTCTTGATCACTTATTAGAGTACATGGAGGAGACAGATAGCTTCGGAGGGGCACATGGGAGTCACGAATTTTGTATAACATCACCCCGGTCCCACACCGAGATGATAAAATTGAGACATGAGATCTAACTTTATGAAAATATCTCTCTCTCTCTCTCTCTCTCTCTCTCTCTCTCTCTCTCTCTCCCTTATAATGAGATGAAACGATATATAGTGTCAAATTTTGAGTCACGCACTATGTATGTGCAAATAGTTTTAACTTCCGACTCTCTCTCTCTCTCTCTCTCCCTCTCCCTTACAAGGAGATAAAAGGAGATATAATGAGATTAAACAATGGTGTCAAATTTTGAGTCACGCACTATGTATATGTGCAAATAGTTTTAACTTTCGACTCTCTCTCTCTCTTTCTCTCTCATTTTCAAATAAATGGCTTATTGTTGAATGAAAGTAAAACGCAATGTATATTCCTAGGCTCCAGGCAGTATCTATCCGAAATCGGGGATAACATCAAAATCAATTTTAATGGGGCCATCATCGAACCGATGGAATCCGTAAAGAATCTTGGAGTGCACTTCGATAAATACATGACATTCGAAAAACATATTGATGAACTGCACAGAAAAGTTATGGGGACGCTTATTTATCTCAATAGACTAAAAAATTTATTCGAACCAGATACCCGCCTAATCGTAGTGCAATCGTTAGTATTAAGTTTAATTCATTACTGCTATATAATATGGGGTTCAACAAGCAACGTCCTTATGCAACGAGTACAAAAACTTCAAAATTTTGCTGCTCGGGTGGCTATGGGTACAGTGAGAAAATATGACCATATATCTCCAATTTTACTAGAACTGGGTTGGTTGAAAGTGAAAAACAAGTACACTTTTGATGTCTGTGTTTTTGTTTCTAAAGTTTAAAAAAATGTTTTCCCGAACTGGCTTTATAATTTTAGAACCGTTGACTCGGTGACAGGGATGACTACAAGACAAGCAAATAATCTAGTGTCCAGAAGAGCCAATACCGATATAGGATCAAGGGAAATAAATATCAAAGGTCCACAGTTATGGAATGGTTTACCTGGCTCATTGAAAGACGAAGAATCCCTAAGATCTTTTAAAAATAAAACTAAGAAAACAAATCTTTTAAAAAATTTTAAACAATAATTAATCTTCGTAGATAAGTTTTATAGGAAACAACC
>NC_087216.1:42857882-42885382 GCF_015104395.2 Macrobrachium nipponense | reverse complement strand
GCTATAATTTTCAAGGTGTAAACTTTACCATAAACTTGTATTTTTGTACGAATTGTTTATTGTAAACAATCCCGGTTAGCTCAAAGTCGTTTGCAACAATATGTTACGTATTAGTATTTATTTTGTCTGTGTGAACTATATTTCTTTTCATAAAATAATTGTTACAGATGGTTTTATTATCTTCTTTACTCGCACTGTTCTAGAAATTTCTTATATTTGTCTTCCAACCTATTGCCTTTTTTTTTTTAGCCTCTGCTAATCATTTCGACCTTAGCAGAGGCAAAGCATTTGGTCCTTAAGGTTCAGCATTCGGTCACATCCAATCCTTAGCATCACAGGCGAATTAAGACTGATAAGTGCTTCGTCCTATAGAGATTAGAATATTAAGCGATTATGTTGCTTAATATTTGTGAACAGAGAAAAAGTCACGTGTTGAATGAGTAACAAAAATTCACACACACACAAACGCACTCACATATAGCTATACAGTATACATAAATATATATATATATATATATATATATATATATATATATATATATATATATATATATATATATATATATAATACATAAATGATGTGCAGGAGATATACCACGGTATCCTAAATATGAAGAATGTTCTAGTTTCCAGAATTCAGGTTGTTAATAAGAGAGAGAGAGAGAGAGAGAGAGAGAGAGAGAGAGAGAGAGAGAGAGAGTATTTTTTTCATATAAAACAGTTTAGTTTTAAAGCATATTTCCTTATTACAGCTCTTATTTAACGCTGCATTATACATTCAAATCCAAAACTCGCGACAGAAAGCGTATTTTGCATTCCCTGACGATTGGATAAAAGGACAATGATCTAAATCTTATAGATAGCTTCTGACTAACTAATAACACCATTTCATCCTTTGTAGACAGTGATATGCCTAGGCAAGGGATGAAATTGGTGTTATTAGTTAATCAGAGGGTGTCTATACGATTTAAATAATTTTCTTTTCGTCCAATCTTTAGGGCACGTAAAATACGCTTCCTATTGCGGCCTTTGGATTTGAATGTATAATGAGGGGTTAAATTAGAGTTGTAATGAACATTTAAGCCTTAAAATTAACCTACTTTATATGAAAAATAATCTCTCTCTCTCTCTCTCTCTCTCTCTCTCTCTCTCTCTCTCTCTCTCTCGTCTTCTCTCTCTCTCTCTCTCTCTCTCTCTCTTATTAACAACCTGAATTTGGCACACTAGAAAATCCCTTCAAATTTAGGCCTATGTTTATATTTCTTTACATCTCGAAGTTAAGGTAATTTTCGTCTCCCTCTTCATAAAATGTTGAAAGTAATGAGAGACCCAAAGAATTAAGATAACTCGACATTTGAAAAGAGATATGAGATATGAAAATCAGACTATACATGCATAGTTACATACGTTCTTTATGAAATTTTAAAAAAAGTAAGTGACTAATGATTTACGAAAAAATAATATATATATTTTAAGAAAAATCACTTTATATATATATATATATATATATATATATATATATATATATATATATATATATATATATATATATTATATCAAAAGTCATTTTTCCAAAAAACTGGTGGCTCCCAGCAAATACCAGACTGCAGTCACTGCCACGTCTCTCCTTTGTTGGATGAAACATTACTAATACTATTTATCAGTGTTGATACTGATATATTTTGGGTAAAATACGAAGGACTGCCAGACTTATGACTACTGTTGTAGCCTTGCGGTGGATGAACCCATTAAAACTAAAGACAACTTTACTGTGAAGTTTACAAACATCCTATAAATTTTTTTTGAAAAATGACTGGCAACACGTGAAATATTTGTACATCTTGAAATTAGTTTTAGCTTGATCATTGGGTCATTTCATTAACAATAACTTTAGTGGATCCCTCCCTATAAAAACCGAAGCCATAAGAGACCTAAGTGGACCTCAACGGAGAAGGTGGAGATTTGGAACTCATCATTCAATTTAAGGTGATAAAGTATTTAACAACTTTGTTTCATAAAGATTGTATGTATGTATGTATGTATGTATGTATGTATGTATGTATGATGTATGTATGTATGTATGTATGTATGTATGCATAATCTGATTTTCATATCTAGTATTTAAAATGTAGTGTTTTTTAAAACACTACATTTCTTTGAGTTTCTTAATACTTTTGATATTTCACGATGTGGACGACTAGAATTACTTTAAATTCAAAACATAAAGAAATATAGACATTGACGTTTTAATTAACCGTCGATTATGCAAAAATTGTAACTATATTAACGCCATTTAATTTTAAGAAAGCAAAAAACGTATTTCCGATATTTATACGCGCTTATTTGAAGTTTCAAATCACAAATGGTTTTCTGTACACAGGCATACAAATGCACACTTTGGCTTTGACAGCGTGGAAATAACATGGAAGTGCTTGCTGACCGCGTTCCCCATTCATTCCCTGGTGATTTTACGACACAAACACTCAGGTATGATTAAGAGTATCCAGTTATCAGATCACGTATAATATTCATGGACTGAAGGATTCTTTAAGCGTTATGAAAAGAAACGATAGATTACGGTCACTTATCAACACATAATGTTGAGTCTTTACTTCTAAGTTCAGTCATAACACACTAAATTAAATGATTGATTTTAAAATTCTAATTTTGACTTTGCTTCAAGATACTACATCATGTAACACCTTCACTCAAAAGAAGAAGAAGAAGAAGGAAAAGAATATTGTATTCCTTCAACGAAGACAGAGGCAGAGGATAAAAAAGTGGAACTGATTAGGTGGCGACATCTGACAGCCTTACTGAAGCATTGTTTGAAGTTTGACAGAGATCTGAAAGCCAACGGGAAAGTCACCAACGACATTTTGGCGAAAATCGGTGAATAAAGGAAAAGGAAATAGAATTAATCAAATAACTTCCACTGCTGCAATTTTTCTTAAAGCCGTTAAGAAAGCCACTGATATAATAATAATAATAATAATAATAATAATAATAATAATAATAATAATAATAATAATAATAATAATAATAATAATAATAATGACAAGTTCGAGAACTGAAGAACATGAGCATTGTATTTATACCTATTAGATATTTGAAAAATGGCAATATCGTCATTCATATCGCTAGCGAGAGAGAGAGAGAGAGAGAGAGAGAGAGAGAGAGAGAGAGAGAGAGAGAGAGAGAGAGAGACTTCAGGACGCCTAACAATGGCGTTTAGTGAAATCTTTCCATTCCCTTTTGAAGAGTGACGGCATGATTCTCCCTAGTGTAGTACAGCTTGCAGGGGAAATGAACCTAATTCAGAAGCTAATTATTTATCGACGTCTGAATTCATTTGCAACCGCTTCAACTGCTGACATTCTGTCACTCATGTTTCTCTCTTCATGTCAATGAAAAAGGCTGCTTTATCGGCGTGGTATTTTCACAAATAAAATCATTCTATTTTTTGTCATCTTTATATAATGAAGGTTAATTAAATCATAAGTTTGAGTCTCTTTACTATGAAATGTTTTCGCTCATTCTCTCCTCGTGGTAATGAAAAGGGCGATCAGATCAGTGACATGTTCAAGTATAATGTCTGAATGTGATCTCATTCTCAAAAAAAAATAGTGGACTAATATATTTTATTACTGGACGAAAATGACAATCATCTTAATCTAACCTTAAAAAAAGAAAAGAAATATCTTAACAAAAGTAATAATCTCAGTTTAAAATATAAAATAGAAAGAAACGTTTATATTTGATTTTAATTCAATATTCTTTATGGAAAGGTAAACAACTTATCGTTGGTTTACCCTATGCAAAGGAGTCTCCTCGAAAAAGAGAGAAAGAAAATAGATGAAAAGCACTGCCTAGGATCCATAATCTATTTAAAACTCAAGTTCCCTCGTAGTAGGTGAAGGGGCGGCCGCAACTCCGACAATGCAGCAGCAATATCTGCAGTGAGGTGTGTGTGTGTGTGTGCGCGCGTATGCCTCCACGAATCCACGCACGCAAAACACACATAAAGATGAGAATGTCAATATTGCGGAATTTGAGCCAGATCTGTCAGGCCAACCAAAATTTAAAATAACAACAAAACATTAATTTGTTGAGGTGAAAAGGGACGTTATTTATTTCTCCTCCTTAGAGAGTCTCCTGCGCTGGTGAACTCTCCCTCTTCCGTTCGACTTCTGTACTGTCGGGGAAGGGTTAAAGAGCATAAGGGCGGGGCAAAGAGGCCCAGGGGTAGGGCGGAGGGGGGCGGGGAATGGGTGGCGGATGGCGTAGGGAGGCGGCGAGGAAATGGGGGAATCGTAGGGGGATGGGAGCCAGACGTGATGCGAAGCATACCTGTGCTTCAGCCGGCTGGATCTCACGTCGCGTAGAAAAACCTTCGTCTACTTTCATCCCACGAAGTCATTCGACTACTTTTGGAATCGGGCAGAGCTAAGTGCGTCTTCGGTGCGCTAGAATATCCACACTGATGTCACACTTTCTCTCTGTCTGTCTATCTGTCTTGATTTCTCTCTCTCTCTCTCTCTCCCGGCCCTCATGACGTCATGAAGAGCGTCCGGCTTACAGACTAAGTATCTACAGAGTCGTTTATGTAATCTGTCGTCGCACTGACTAAGGCTATCGGTACAGTCACAACCAGAGTATCTATGTTTACGATCCACAAACCCGACAAAGAAAAGAACGGCACAGGCAAGTTCCGCCCACCCCTCCCTCATTTCTCTGCAGTTGTGTGTGTGTGTGTGCATATATATATATATTATATATATATATATATATATATATATATATATATATATAAATATATATATATATATATATATATATATATATATATATATATATATTATATATAAATACTTATGAGTGTTTGTGTGTGTGTGTGAGAGAGAGAGAGAGAGAGAGAGAGAGGCCCGAAGCTGATAGATCCATAAGCCATGGCGTAATTATGCAATAGTCTCAGCTGCAGGCGCTCTTCTTTCGTAGCCGTACTCCTTTTTTGCTTTTTAGTAGGTTGCAAAACCTACAAAAAGAATAAATGAAGAAACGACGTCCGCAAATGGTGGAAATAGGAAATATGAGAAAATGAGCCATCATCCAGTTTTGAAATATTCAGACAATATTTTATTGAAGTACTTGACTTAGGCGAGCGACCCTTCAGCCATTGGTTTATATAAATGACCCTGAAGCCCTTGACCTGCCCCCGGATCTTCAAGACGCTGATTGACGCCAATGAATTTGAAACAATGAACTTCGGTCGCTGAGGGACTCGCATTTTATAACTGACCTTGAAGTCTTTGACCTCGTCACTGACCTTCCCGTTAAGTTGAGGATTCCCGAGTGTCAGTAAAATCCATGATATGCGGAGCGCTGCTCATTGTTTCCAACTCAGAGAATGCAGAGCGCGGCTTCTTTTTAGACCTGAGCAATTTCCATCACATCAGGATCATAGAAGTTTCTTTTATTCGATCCTACGCTCTTATTCATCTTGTAGTCTTCAAGTAGATGAAATTGGCAGATGACCCCAGATCTCAAATTTGGTCGACACCTCGTCAGAAATATCATGTATTCTAATGAAGCTTACCTCTTTTTCCATATAGTATATCTGTCATTATCATTATAGTTTTCGTTGATCATCTTCACTTCAAATTCTCTTAGAGTTTGTCTATTCCACTGAGACGTCATTTCCTTACCATTTTCCAGATGATCGATGGGGTCGGCCAGAGTAAGGCGGGTATTGATCCACCCTGATATGTCTCTCTCTCTCTCTCTCTCTCTCTCTCTCTCTCTCTCTCTCTCTCTCTCTCTCTCCCCAGCCATACTGGACGGGTTTGTTCAATTTGATATCATTCAGTATCTTGTACAGGATACGTTGTTCTGATGATGTGTTAAAAAATGTAATGGTTTATTTACACAAAAATGTATGTACTCATGGAAAGGCACTCGTATAGTCACAGAGAAATACACACCCACGCAAACACACACACGCCTATATATGTATATATATATATATATATATATATATATATATATATATATATATATTATAATAGATATATATATATAGAGCGAGAGAAGAGAGACGAGAGAGAGAGAGAGAGATTTGTTTTGTTACTATTTATATGCGATAATTTTTTGGATATAAGACAAAAGGGGATGGAAGCCGAAATCCCGTCATCCTGAAGCGATCCATATTCGATTCATTGCTGTCGTGAGAGGATTACAAACCGGCAACCGACGTCTGATTGGCTGGTTGGTTCCACTCCGTGAACTTTCGCTGCTAGGTGTAGCGGTTCAATAGACTTTGGCATTTCGTTTTCCTTGTAAATCCTAGAGGACGTCAGGGAGTAATTTTGGCATTATTCTTAGATATATCAAGAATATGACCAGACACTCGTAAGATTGAATAAAAAAGATCATTTCATATATATATATATATATATATATATATATATATATATATATATATATAGAAGACGAAAGTATTAGCATCTCCAGTGTGTTTAAGTTTTCCTTCGTAGCTGTAACTTTGCTCGTATAATCATCACAGTTTTTGCTCTTCGTGATTTAAAATGAAACACACACACACACACACACGCATATATATATGTATATATATATATATATATATATATATATATATATATACTATGTATATATATATACATATATATGTGTGTGTGTGTTTGTGGGTGCGTGTTTGTTGTGTGCTTGTGCGTCTTTGTGTGCGCATATGTGTTTATGGGTTTGAACCTAAAGAAAAGCAAGACAAGTTTTGCATTATCATTCATTCCGTAACAGGTAAGCTAAAACCATACAGAAGACTTCATAATATATATATATATATATATATATATATATATATATATATATATATATATATATAATATATATATATTTATATATACCTTAGAAGGGAAGTAACACGTGGTGTGGTTTTGATTAAAATGTTTATTTAAAGCAATAAATTCTATACCGAATTATCAATAAGAGGGAAGAACATAATTTTCAATGATTGTATAAATACTTTACACAACTAAAGAATTCAAAGTAGATGCGGGAAAAATTTTGTGAGCGTTGCTGCAATTCCTGCCAGTCACTTTGCTCGTCCCAACACCGGGTGAGAAAAGTACGAACCTACGTTCCCGACATTCCACGTTTCACACCAGTACAAATTGTTATTCCATGGCTGGGTCTTTGCTAAGACCAGCAGTAAATAAAGTACCCAGGAAGGCGCGGGTACGGGTTTGAAACCTACGCGAAAACCTTCCTTGGTCAAATGAGAGCCGTGTGCAAAATTTCGTCTAGATCGGTCGTGTGGGTCGGATTTCTATAGAGCACAAATGTACACATACATATAAGATATGTGTATGTATGCATAAATGTATCTATGTATTTATGCAAATTTCATGTTAGTAGGTGATAGGATGTGCGTATATCTAATCTTATTTATGCGGGTATTATATAGCAAGCACCCCTACGTGTGTGATAATACAAGTTATTTAACTTGAAATCGTTCTGTTTCTGTATGATGAAAGAAGTTCATTCATTCAAATGTCAAATCATTCATTCACTTGATGTTTTTTCTATCATCAGACTCTCTCTCTCTCTCTCTCTCTCTATCTCTCTCTCTCTCTCTCTCTCTCTCTCTCAGCATAGCAAGGGTCACAAATTCTAAGGGCAGCGGTGACCCATTAACACTTTACTAGAATCTAAACACATTTCCGGAGAGACTGGGTAGCCTTACATTACAAGTGAAAAAAGATGAACATGGATTATGGTGAATATGGAAAGGTATACAAATATGATCATTGTATTCTGCAGTGAGCTGCATCGAGGGAATCTCACTATTAACACTGATCAGAAGAGTAACTGACACTGCGTTTTTGTGAAGATTAAAGAAAGCATCATCTACACATCTGAGCAAAAACTGATGTCTGATTCTTTTAGGGCAACTGAAGATGAACTCTGATCAAAAATGGCAAAACTTGGCGCAACCCCAAATTTCACCGGAAATGAACCATCAGCAAAAGTAAACAGGTATAATCAATATCACCGAAAATAGATTTGTCTTTCGTTAGTTTCGGTATAATGCTGTATGTGATGCGGCCCATGAAACTTTAACTACGGCCACGTGGTGGCTTCTAATTTATCGTTACGAGAAGATCTGAAGGCACACAGAAAAAGTGCGGACAGAAAAAAGTGCGGACGGAAAGACAAAGTCGGCAGAATAATTTTCTTTTACAGAAAACTAAAACTGCTTCATTAATACAAAGTTATGTATGCATATATGGAATCAAAAAAATAAACCCTCACCCGCTTTGTCACGAAAAAGATCTATAAATGGAAATCCAAGAGGGTTTTAGAGAAAGGGGAACCTTTATCTAGAAGGAACATTTTTCTTGGGCAATATCTTATTTTCTTTATTCTGCTTAGAACGTCATAAGCTACACACCTCACTGATGAAAGAAAAAGACGGAAGGCATTTACATATCAAAGAGCATTATATAATTATATATGTATATTATATATATATATAATAATATATATGTGTGTATATATATATATATATATATATATATATATATATATATATATATATATATATATATATATGTACATTATTCGTATGTGTGCGTTTATGAAAATAACGGTAAATGTTATAGTAAACTGAAAAGACAAAGACAAAATAGAAACAAATGAGAGAGAGAGAGAGAGAGAGAGAGAGAGAGAGAGGAGGGGGCCGGTTAATGGGGGATGCAGAAACTATAATATCGGTCTCAAATAAAATAAGGTTAGTGTTGAACATGAGGTGACTAAAGAAAATGCTCATAGCGTGGGGACAATACACATAAAATATTGATGTTGCTCGAGAATATAAATTCTGTGAGTCTTCGGAATAAAATACTTGCAATGCTATCAACAATTTTATTACCTGCAATGCAGTGCTTGAATATCCTATTGTACAGACATGACATGAATATTTTTGCAAAGGTACCAAACGCAACACGCACACATATATATGCATACACACAACACACAAATACACACACACACACACACACACATATATATATATATATAACATATATATATATATATATATATATATATATATATATATGTATGTGTGTGTATGTGTGTGTATGCGTGTGTGTGTGAGTTACAACCTCTGCGAGGCCGTTATGAGTTTACCTCAACGAGGTATCTTGGTAATATTGATGAACCTCAAACCGAGCGGAGCATTTCTCTCTCTCTCTCTCTCTCTCTCTCTCTCTCTCTCTCTCTCGCCCTGCTGCACTCTCTCGCGACCAACTTCTCATACAGCTCAGCTCATAATTATCTAAGGTTGCTATATCAGATTCAGAATGATAAAAAATAGACTTTGTTTATAAAAAAAAAATAACTGATTAGCTAAATCAGACAAGTTCTGAAACTGTAGCTTCTACACCCAAACATGATGCCCACCACATAGAAGATGGAAACTCGATTAAAAAAAGAATTAAAAAATGGGAACCAAAATAAACCTGGTGATTGGACAACAACGGTGTCACATCCCTTTCTCTCCAACAACTAAACATCAATCAAAAGATACAATTGATAGTCATAGGCTCCCTATAACCAGTATCATTCCATTAGGGACTTCCAGATCCATTTGAGAAAGAAGGAATCCCGCATAAATACACAAATAAATTGCAAATTACATCAAAATAATGATAATCAATGCTCCTGGGACAAAGGTCACATATTAAAGGGAAAACTCTGAAGTCAATGTTCAAGGGGCAAAAGTCAAATATACACTTTGGGCATGACTATGAGTATGCTTACCCATTTCAGCAGCACACGCACACACACACACACACACACAAGAGCTCCATGCCGGCTGCGAGATGCGGGTCCCAAGTGCCCAACAATCCCTCATCTTCCATATCATATAGTGGAACAGACAGTGTCATACACTCAAGTATGTACAGTCAATGGTCCCACCCATGAGATCTGATCAAAACCAGATCGAATGTGCCTCACACACCTCCATTTCCCCTCATGCACAAAAACCCGTGATCTCCAGGTCACGTATGAACGTCCGTGCGAACTGAGTTTTCATTCTTTGGCGGATGACTCAGCACATTGCGCCATCTCCAAAGGTGATGAATCCTTGACTACAAAGCGCGAAAGGATTCTCGATTTATCCCCAGGCAGAATATTACAAAATACTGACTACACATATCCATAACAGCGCTCATGTTTTAATAAATATCTTAATAATTATTTCAGACGCTTGGCCCCACCTACCCTGGACGCCCTCGTCCAGCCACAGTTTATACAAATCTAAATTCACTTAGGGCTGGCTCAAAAACCATACTAACAATCACGTCCTTGGCAGCACCGGTTCATCATATATAAAGCAAAAAGAAAAAAAAGTAAATGAATAAACAAAAATAAAAACAATATCCACTATCATTTTGACTGAACCCTAACTAAAGCGGCCATACCTCGCTCTAAAATTGTTAACATCATCAATCAAAACAGCTCCATATATACTATTCCCCTGGCAATCAGGCGCAATACCCTCTGTAACTGATTATTTACTTCAACTTTATTATAAACATTACCCGCATGTCCACTAATATTATTACCCTATTATTATCAACATCACCATTTCTTCAATACCCACATATGGGACGAAAACTCCAGGGATCCCAACAGTTGTACCTCCAACCCCAGTATGCACAGAAATCTTATTACGCCGAGAAGCAGGGTGACCCAATAAAATTCTGTTTCCCGCATGTGCATATATAGACATAGACATCTAGTATCACGTACAAAATGCGGCTGTCGGTCGACCCTCATATCCCCTCCCCATTCTTTCTCTTTCTACTGGTCTAGGCTACTCACGGAAAGCGTCGCCGGTCTAGTCACCTTGGCATGTGGAATTAAGCTGTCATAATTTCGTGAAACATTTACATGCGTTTTAGCCACACATATCAGTGAGATTAAATAAAAAATTACTGATTTTTAATCAATCTCATGGGACAGTGAAAACGTCAATAGCTCTGTAAATATAATGATTATGAATTAGAATGATCTAAGAACGTTTGTGACTTAGATAATCTTTAAAACTTTGACACTGAAGAAAGATTCAAGAAGCAGAGAGAACAATAAGTCAGTTTCATTTATCGTTTTGTTAATGAAATGTCAGTTTTCTGAGACTGCTTCAATTCAAAACCGGTGGGCGTGGCTTTAATTTGGCTGAATTGCTTTTCAGAGCAAAACAAATAAGTAACAGAAAGTTCTTCTGTTGTTTCAAAAATACAGATGAGGCTTCAGGAAAAAAAAATGATGTTCCAAGTTCTTTCGCGTAATTTAAACACTTCTTCTAGTTAGAATGACAAAAACGCCGAGTATGATTTACAAAGAAAACATCGTAGCAGAAAAATGACAAGAAATCAAGGAAATGATTTAAGACCATTACTTTAGACAGAGACAGCTCAACAGGTGATCAAGCAGAAACAGACTTTAAAATCTCTTTTACAATAAAAGTCAAGTTCGTAGTTTGCCTGACTTACATTCAATAATTCACCGTAATATTTAACTGAAGAAGATTCAGTTTCATTTTTTCGAGGTATAGTTTTACAATATAAAATAACTTTATCCGCATCCCACTCAGTTCTATGATAAAAATTATTGATATGTAAAAATAATCCAATCGACATATGTCCTTTTCTCTCGTTGTATACCTGTGTTGTTGTTGTTTAATGTATGTTTCCTGTCCCTTGCAAGATTATCAGTTTTTCTAAAATTTGCAATTTATGCAAGGAACCTTGTAAATGCAGCCAGGGGAACTTAAGAAGAATTACTTATCGCTATATTTTTCAGGTTACCTGAAAGTCTAATAACGAAATTAGGAATACTTCTTGACACTGTAAAGTAAAGTAAGCACATTTTGATTGTTAAAAGCCTCTCTTGTAAAGACTGAAAAAACATTTTATGCTTTTTGCAATGGAAACCACCTTCAGGGAAATATTTAGGGTACTTTGAAAAATCAGAGATGCTAAAATTATGTTCAAAATCTTCTTGAAGAAATTTAGAGCAGCACTCAAATTCTTAACTACCCTTGAAGGGCAGGTAACATATGTGTGTGTATATATATATATATATATATATATATATATATATATAATAATATATATATATATATATATATATATATATATATTCTTCCGTTAAAAAACAGGATATGTCTCAAGTATAAAAGGCCACAGTGAATGACAGGAGTATCATTAACGACATACATAGTGGGAGATATGCCCTTAGATGATGCCTGAGGTCGCCGCTAAGACGACGCCGTTGGTTCTGTTAATTTTCTTGAGCTGCTTCAGTGTTACCTTAAGGAAGATATTGTCTATCTGGTCAGAGTCCCAGGCTCCATTTGAAAGTATCGACGGCTGCTCTTGTATAAAATTCGGGATGAGTTCCAATCCATGGTATAGTTCGTGTTATTTATATGATGGAAAATTGCCGAACTATGTTGTCCATATCTAACTGATTGTTTGTGTTGAGTTAATATTTTTAAGAGAGGTTTTCTAGTAAAACTATCGTATGACTTATCACAGTCCCTACAGGTGATCTCATAAACCCCTATATCCTTGGAAACTGGTTTCTACTGAACGTTAGTTAAGGATTTCCCCAGTGTATTCGGATAAGTGAAGATGAAATGGTTGGGGCGGCCTAAGGTTTGCGTGATCTCTCGTAAATTATCCATGTGGGGGATTATGATTTTGTTGGTGTATTTTTCCTTTTCTTTGTTCTCTGTGGGTTTGTAAAAAAAATGCTCTTTGCTTTATGAATTGCTTTTTCTATTATGTGCTTGGGGTATTTTAACAGGATAAGTTGTTTTCTGATTGTTTCAAGTTCTTTGTTAAGAAAATCTGGGAAGCAAATTCAGTTACTTACTATGCCGAGTTTAACTGAACTGTCATGAAAGCTATAAAAATGTATGTATGAAAGAGAGAATGTCGCTTTCCTGAAGACAGTGAATTGATAGTTGTTTTAATTCTGATGATAAAGACATCTAAAAAGGGGATATGGTTATTATTTTCCCATTCTACTTTAAATTTTATGCTCAGGACCAAGGAATTTAATTTTTGTAGAAAGACATCAAAATCGCCCGTCTCACTTTTCCAATATGTTAAGATTTCGTCTACATAATGAAGCCAAATCATATCTGCAGGATTAATAGGGATTATAATTACTGTTTCAAAATACTCCATAAATAAGTTTGTTAACACAGGACTAAGCGGACTCCCGATACTGCAATCGAATTTTGACGGTAAAAGTTATAACTTTTAACATAAAAAATTCGGTTGTAGTATCGGGAGCCCGCTTAGTCCTGTGTTAACAAATTTATTATGGAGTATTTTGAAACAGTAATTATAAACCCTAGCAAACCTGCAGATATGATTTGGCTTCGTTATGTAGACTACATATTAACGTAATGGAAAAGCGAGTAGGACGATTTTGATGTGTTTCTACAAAAATTAAAATCCTTGTTCCCGAGCATAGAATTTGAAGCAGAATGAGAGATCAATAACCAAATCCCCTTTTTAGATGTCTTAATCATCAGAACTAATAACAAAACCAAATTTACTGACTTCAGGAAAACATTTACAGTTATCATGACATTTCAGTTAAACTCGGCATTGCAAGCAACTTATTTCTTAGAGCCCTGAGAATTTGCTCTCCAGATTTTCTTAACAAAGATTTTGGAACAATCAGAAATCAACTTATCTTGTTAAAATTCCCCAAGCGCATGATAGAAAAAGCCATACACAAAGCAAAGATAATTTTTTACAAACCTACAGAAAACAAAGAAAAGGAAAAATACACAAATAAAATCATAATCCCTCACATGGAAAATTTACGAGAGACCACACAAATCTTAGGCCCATCCAACCATTTCATCTTCACTTATCCAAATACACTGGGGAAAATCCTTAACTAACGTTCAGTAGAAACCAGTTTCCAAGGATATAGGGGTTTATGAGAGCCCCTGTAGGGACTGTGATAAGTCTTACGATAGTTTTACTAGAAAATCTCTCTCAGAAAAATGAACTCAACATAAATGATCAGTTAGATATGGACAACATAGTTCGGCAATTTTCCATCATATAAATAGCACGAACCATACCATGGACTGGAACTCATCCCGAATTTTATGTAAGAGCAGCTGTCGATACAAATGTGAGATGGTAGAATCTTCACTGATAAAACATCAAGATAATAGGATCAACCTTTCCAATGGTTTCTGGGACTCTAACCAGAGTGACAATATCTTCCTTAAGGCAATGATGAAGCGGATTAAGAAAATTAACAGAACCAACAGCATCGGCTTAGGGCGACCCCAGACATCGTCTAAGCTCTAAGGTATATCTCCCACTATATATTTAACTAATGAAGCTCCTTGACTAGGGTGGAAGTGAGCCCGTTGAAATATAGTCTTTAGCTTTAAACCAGTGTGTTTTAATGGGCATCTTACACTTTATATATATATATATATATATATATATATATATATATATATATATATAATATAATAAAAGGAGCCCATAAAAACGGCAAAATATAGAAAGAAAGTACTATATTTCAGAGTCTGCTGTCTCTCTCTTCAGGTAGGTAATTCATGAGAAAAGTTTCAGATAAAGCAGTATTAATATCAAGAGATCCATCCACAGGGAAGCAGTTTTTACGTCACCTCCACTGATAATTCCTCTTTAATCCTCTTAGATGTTGGTTGAAGGAAGATTTTATCTATGACGTCTGAATCCCAGGCGGACTTTGAGACGTTCATTACCTGTCCGTTTAATCAAGGCCAACCGTATTATTTGGCTTTTGTATCGACAGTTGTTTAAATTATAGGTGACGAATTCCAGTTTGTTCTGTGGTTATGGTTGTTTACATGGTTAAAAATAGCTGAGCTCTGTTGTCCATGCCTAACTAAGAGTTTATGTTTTATTAATGTCTGTGGAAGTGATTCTCCTGTAAAACCGATGTAAGACTGGTCACAGTCTAGGCATGAGGTCCTGTGTGCTCCTGAGTCCCTGGGGTTTGTTTTTTGTTGGATGTTAATCAGGGATTTGGCTAAGGTTTCGGGATAGGTGTAACCAGCAACCTATTCTTGAGAACCTTACGAATTCGTTCCCCAGTTATCCAAGAAAAGGAATTTGAACTAATTCATAAGCAGCTTTCGTTTTTAAGGTATCCTGACCATATCACTGAGAAAGGAATTCATAAAGCAAACGTAATTTTCTACTGACCCCCTCAAGACAAGACCAGAGAGATACCTAACAATAAAATAAAAATTCCACACCTGGATAGGATTAAGACGGTGACCCAGACTCTCGAAATATGTAACCCTTTTGCCTTTATCTACCCAAATTCCCTAGCCAAATCCCTGATTAACGTCCAGCAAAAGACAAGCCCCAGGGACAGGAGTATATAAAATCCCATGCATAGGCTGTGACCAGTCTTACATCGGTTTTACAGGTAAATCACTTCCCCAGACATTAATACAACATAAGTGGTCAGTTAGGTATGGACAACAGAGCTCAGCTAATTTTAACCATGTAAATAACCATAACCACAAAATAAACTGGACTTTGTCATGTATGATTTATAGCAGCAACTTTCGATAAAAAAGCCAGATGATAGAGGTGGCCTTGATTGAACAAATACAGGTAATGGACATCTCAAAGAGCGCCTGGGATTCAGACGTCATAGATAAAATCTTCCTTCAACCAACGCTTAAGAGGATTAAAGAGGAATTATTAGTGGGGGTGACCTAAAAACTGTTTACCGGTGGAGAGATCTCTTGCTATAAATACTGCCTTTTCTGTAACTTTTCTTATTCATTACAAACCTAAAGAGAGCCAGCAGTCTCTGAAATATAGTAATTTCTTTCTATATATTGGCGTTTTTATGGGCTCCTTTTATTAGATGGAATTCTGTTGTAACAGGACATTTTTACCACTCATATATATATATATATATATATATATATATATATATATATAATATATATATATATATATATATATATATATATATATATATATATATATATATATATATATATATATATATATATATATATATATATATATATTATATATATATATATGTATATATATATATATATATATATATATATTATATATATATATATATATATATATATATATATATATATATATATATATATATATATATATATATATATATATATATATATATATATATATATATATATATATATATATATATATATATATATATATATATATATATATATATATATATATATATATATATATATATATATATATATATATATATATATATCTATATATATATATATATATATATATATATATATATATATATATATATATATATATATATATATATATATATATATATATATATATATATATATATATACATATATATATATATATATATATATATATATATATATATATATATATATATATATATATATATATATATGTATATATATCTATATATATATATATATATATATATATATATATATATATGTATATATATATATATATATATATATATATATATATACATATATATATATATATATATATATATATATATATATATATATATATATATATATATGAATAACTTGATCACGAAGTATATAAATCGTGATGCTACGTATAAATAAAGGTTTTTTTTGCCACGAAGGAAAAAATGAAAAAGCGAGATAGCCGAGTACTTTCGGTCCCTGTTCAGACCCTTTACTAAGGCAAACTGATTTTACAGAGGACAACATAATCAAAAGAGGGCTTAATATCCAAACTGACACTACAAGATTAGCAATAAGGCGATTTCACTCTACAGAAAGGAGGAAACGCCTGAGGGTAGCCACACCTTGGAGGACACACACAGTAAACAAGTTATTCTTCCAGAAAACAGTACATTTTGAAAAAACACGGAAGCATATACAATTTAATTTCAAGAAATTTACACAAATTTTCCCAAAAAATTATTATTAATGAAAAGACAAAAGAAAATATAAATATATATATCGAGCAAGAGAAAGAGGGAGAGAGAATATCGAACCAGAGAGAGAGAGAGAGAGAGAAAGAGAGAGAGAGAGAGAGAGAGAGAAATAATAACTATATACATGTGGGACTAATAAATTAGTCCCACATGTATATAGTTATTATTTCTCTCTCTCTCTCTGTCTCTCTCTGTCTCTCTATATACATGTGGGACTAATTTATTAGTCCCACATGTATATAGTTATTATTTCTCTCTCTCTCTCTCTTTCTCTCTCTCTCCCCCTCTCTCTATCTCTCTGTCTCTGTCTCTCTCTCTCTCTCTCTCTCTCTCTCTCTGGTTCGATATTCTCTCTCCCTCTTTCTCTTGCTCGATATATATATTCATATTTTCTTTCGTCTTTTCATTAATAATAATTTTTTGGGAAAATTTGTGTAAATTTCTTGATATTAAATTGTATATGCTTCCGTGTTTTTCAAAATGTACTGTTTTCTGGTAGAATAACTTGTTTACTGCGTGTGTCTCCAAGGTGTGGCTACCCTCAGGCGTTTCTCCTTTCTGTAGATGTAAAATCGCCCTTATTGCTAATCTTGTAGTGTCAGTTTGGATATTAAGCCTTCTTTTGATTATGTTGTCCTCTGTAAAATCAGTTTGCCTTAGTAAAGGGTCTGAACAGGGACCGAAAGTACTCGGCTATCTCGCTTTTTCATTTTTTCCTTCGTGGCAAAAAACCTTTATATATATATATATATATATATATATATATAGTATATATATATATATATATATATATATCTATATATATATGTATGTATAGGGCCTTATCATTGCATCCACGATCCATCGACTGCTTCTTATTCCTTTAATCTAATCTTCGGAATTCTCCTGATGCTTCTCCTTTTCACATATCTCCTTCACTTCCTGTATAGTTTAGCGTCACCCTCCTTCCTTCCCTTTTTTTTCCTGTGGTTTTCTTTAGGCCAAAGAGATTCTGTATAAATTATTACTGGCCATCAATATTTATAATAAGCAAAAGCAATATGATGACATGTCTCTCTCTCTCTCTCTCTCTCTCTCTCTCTCTCTCAGACACACACACAGACAGACAGACACACACACACACACACTCACACGCACATAGAGTTCGACCTGTCTCAAAATTGAATTTCCTTTAAGAAACCACATGTCGGTAATTAGGAAGATATATTTTCACTTTGGTTTTAAAATCTGGAAAAAATTCTTTTGATTAATATCGATTACCTTTTCATGTTTCAAAAATATCATTCTATTATTATAAGGTACCACAGCAAGAAACTAGGGGCTAAATTGTCCATATGTATATTAGAAGAGAAGTTGTAAGAAAAGTTAAGTAAACAAGACATGAAACTAGATATATAAATATAAGCATACTGGATGAATACCGTTTTCTGTATCAATTGCATCACGAACAATACTCCTAGACTTCATAAAACTTATACAGTGGAATTCTATGCAATGCTGGTTTTTATTTCATGGAATGGTTTTTATGTCTTCTGTACATGTTACTAAACTTGATATTTTTTCTTTCAGGTACTACTTAATTAATGGTGTCATGTGAACAATACCGCAATTATAAATTTTTGAGAAGTACACACTATTTAAAACGTCCACTGCCATGAGTGAAGTATTACCTAAGAAGAAGGGGTCCGAACCCCTAACAGAAACACCCGAACCCTTCGACGATAACCCTGATGGAGATTCTGGCCCTGGATCCCCTACGGAGGAGAGCGCAATCGCTGCGCTGTATGGCCTCAAGCGATCACCATCAGGAACGTCTACAGCTTCTACTACCTCAGCAACGTCTAAAAAGAGCTTCAATCCAATGGCTACTCTGTTCAAGAACTTCCCTTTTCACTCAGACACCGGTTTCGGAACGATGAACCCAATGTATGACGAAAGCGATGGGGACCTGCCCGCCGATCTACCATCTCCCATAAAGCCAACTGTAGCCACCAGCCAGTCTCTTCCTACGATGCCCTTGAACACGCCTCCGTCCGGAGGCCCTACGAGTCAGCAGGCGTCGAATGGTGATGTTTGCTCTACAGTTCCTTCTTTGACCGGCAGCCAGATTTCTCCCGGAACAAAGGACTTGATATCCGAGATGCCTCCGTCCCCCATATCTCAGCCGCAGAGTCCCAGACGGAGCAAGTCCGAGAGCTACGAAGTGCCCAAGTCGAAGGAACCCATATCTCACGACTTTCCTACTCCTCCAAACACACCCTTTTCCCATCCTCCTAGTCCAAGTGACAAAAAGCAACCAGCGAAGCAGACTCATGCCGAACTGTGCGACGAACCCAACTATCTGTACAATCCAGCCATGGCGCTGAGAGGACAGCTCTATGACATCTTGGGATATCCAGTGGATGCTCCGAATACGCCACGCCCTCGAAAGGGGAGTGTCCACCTCTCCCCCGACGGAACGCCTAAGGAGGCGAAACCGTTTCCTACTTATCCGGCAAATGAGAACATCGATTCAATTAACGGAAACGGGAAAAAGAATTCGGAGGATGATAACAACAACGAAGAGAACACCAAAAACCAGGGGGAGGACAAAGACAAGAAGACGCCACCGGATGCGTCACCAAAGACTGAAAAGCTGGACAAGCTGGAGGACCCAGAGGACAAGGTGGTGGCTTGTTGGAACCATCGGGATCGACCAAAAGTAGACGAACAATTGCAGAAGAAGGACGGGAACGTCAATCTCCGGAACAAACAAGCCATGGGCAACACCCAGCCCAGCGCGAGGAAGTCTGTCTTGATCATCGCGGACAGCCCAGAAGACAAGAAGCCCCCGAAGCAAGAGGACGGTGAGAACAAGAGACGCTCGCTCTACGAAGATCTCGACGTCCCAATGATCGACGACGAACCGGAATATAGAAAAACAGACACACCAGATGCAAGTCTCGGTAGCAACAGGTCAACACAGCCTTCAGAGGGATTGGATCTCGATTTCCTCAGTAAGTGTATCAACCATTTTTAAAACTGTCATATTTACATTCACACGTACAAGCACACGGACAGACTGAAACATACAAACATACACGCACGCACGTATACATACATCCATTATATATATATATATATATATATATATATATATATATATATATATATATATATATATGTGTGTGTGTGTGTGTGTGTGTGTGTGTATGTGTGTGTGTTTCTGTGTTCATGTATGCACATAGATACACACATATATGTGTGTATCTATATGCATGCGTATCTGTAACAATATACATTCATACGTTCATGGAATCGCAGAACGGTTCACTATTGCTCATGACACATGTTCCACTAAAGGTTCATACGCACAATTCGATCATGATTGATTTCTCTTCTCCGTACTACGCCGACCTCACAATCACGCCATGCTTATACAGAGAATTGATCCGTTAATCGGCCCCAATGAATCATTTGTGAAAGGTGTTGAATGACCCATAAGGCGATTTGATTCTCCTCAACGTCAGCATTCGTAGGGCTACCCCCTCTATTTTATCTTTAGTGAGCGAACAATTATGAAGATACGTTTGCGTGTGAAACAAAAAGCAGATGAACTGATAGTCAGGTAGATAATACAAAAAAATAAGAGGAAAACCAACTGCAGACATAAGTTAGATTTCGGATAAGAAAAAATTCTGCTGCATAAAAGTATAAAGAACTTTTGGATGCATTAAAAAACTCAGAAAATATTTTAGACCAAAATTCTACACTAATGTTCAGATGCGCGAAAGGTCGGATAATATGAGTATATCTATAACACTGCATTATGGACATATCATTCGTTAGACAAACAACCAAACGAACAGGAAAACAAACACAACGAGGGATAACAGTGTTGAGTACAGCGTGTAACCAAAGGCAAAATAGCATAACAAACCCGTTTAAGCATCGAGGAAAGGAAGGTGTTCGGAAAATGCGAGAATATCTGTATTCGACAAGGATTCACATGCACAAAGAAAAACCCAGGATAACAAGATACAACGTAGTGTCAACTATGGCGTGTTTAAAAAAGAAAAAAAAAATCAGAACCAAAACAGCGCAGTGATCACGATAGGTACTGACGAACCTGCCATGTTACCTGGCTCTCACCCAGTCGCTTATTTTAGCAATACGGAGAATTATGAGCGCATTATACTCGCCAACAAAAACCCTTTCCATTTTGCTACGTAATCGCCCAGGTAGTATATTCATGCTGCAAGTCATTGGTGTAATTATTTTCATGAGATTCTGTCGATTTTATGGCATGTCAGGGATTTAATCCTTGAAGTATACATACTTGTGCAATAATGTAAACTATTGTAAGGCATCGTTTTGTAATTCCTCATCTAGTAAAAAAGAAGTAATTACGCTTAAAACTGTTGTTAAGTATTGCTGAACACTTTTTATATTTATATTCTGGCATATTAGATTAAACGGGAGATTGATGCCAAAATGGGAGCGCAGTAAGCATGCTGTGCACGTAAACCCCGTTAACCGTATCAGGAAACAACCTGAAAAAACAACCATTTGTATCAAGTCGCTAATGGGAGCATGCATTATAATGTTTAAAAATGAAAACAGTCACACATATGTAACACACGGAAAGCACAACAATAAGCAGAAAAATGTACAAAACACAAAGACCGCACTTCGAAAGGCGTCTTCCCTTTGTACATGCAGTCATAAGTCTAGAAATAAAAATAAAAGAGACAAAAATATACCTCTGATGCTAGAAACTTCCGGTGATCACGCGATTGGGTCCTAATCCCTATTAATATCACCCCCTTCCCCCCCGCTCTCCTTTCCACCTATTAACAGTGCTCCCTAGCTCCATCGAGAGGCAACGCTAGAGCGATGAAACCCCGTAAAACCATAAGCAATTAGCGCGGTCATGACGCCAGAAGTAACCATCAAATTCCCTAATTGCTGGCTGGCATACAATGTTTGCACATGACCTTAGGTCAGAGAGTTTGTCATGAGCCAGGCGATGAGGGAGAATTATAAAGGTAAACTGAAGGAAGCTCAGAGGATTTCCTGTCAGTAAAATGCCAAGAGGACCACACCAGGCCTCTTTTCACCCCTCGCACGATTATGCTTTGCTCACGGGACTCTGTTAAGAGGAAGGGCCTTTGCCGGGTCAAATAAATCCAAAGAAACATGCCTACCGATTCCCGATTTATTCAAAACAAGCAAACTGGTGCTTTGAAAGGGCAACAACTACGACAACTGCAACAAATTCTTCACTATTAGCACAACTACAATAATAATGATAACATTTATCATTCCTATACCCATGAGAATGACTTAAAATTGCAAAATAATAATGTAATTGATAGAACTGTGAATATAAACATGGTGACCTGTCACAGCAATGAAATGGGGTCCAATCGTAAAATGTTCATTTTCTCGACAGTCCTGTGTACTTCTTTTCACCTTTCTCTATTCCATTCCATTTCGCTTACCATATCTTTAATAAGCTACATTTACTTTCGTAATTCCGGTAGATAGCAGACAATAGCCCGGGAGTGAATTCTCGAAGAACAGTGAGGCAAGGAGTCACACAAACATATGAATTATGAAATTATGCATATGAAATATGCATAAGATTATTATCATTACATGCATTATTTGTCATGAAAATTGCTTTAGGGGAGACAAAGGGAATGCCATTAATAACGTTTATATTATAGATTGGTCTTTAATGATCTCATTTCATTTACATTACATTAATTCATTAAACAAAATGACTGCTCAGAATAATAATTACATACAAGGACAGTGCGGAAACGTCATTTTTGCCGTAGAGGTCTGCTTAAGATAAGGAAAAATGAACAGAAACGGAAAGATATAAATACCATGTATATTAGAAGAATAATATCAGTAAAATTAGAGAATCGTAAAAGTAGTTACGTTGCACGCTATCTAGGTGTTCCACTGAAAGTAATAAATTGACAAAAAAAAAAAAAAAAAAAAAAAAACACACACACACACACAGAGGAAGTCATAAAATATAATCGAAAGTAGAATATGAAGACTCTCTTTGGGAGTGCAGTAACACACCAAAAGTGGACAGTATTTGTATATGCAACATTTTACTGTAGTCCAATCAAGGTGCTAATCAGACACGATAAGTTGAAGGTGTGATTATAAATGCGAATCTTGCTTAAAAAAGAAAAATGTCAAAAAACGAAAATAGCAGTAAAACGAAAAAGGAATGCACATAGGTTATTGAGCTGAAAACATATATGTAAATATTGGTAAAATGAAGTATTTTTAAATATAATGCTAAATACCAAAGATTTTACTATGCTAGCGCAAAATTCTGAGTGAAAATATTCCTTAAAGAGATGTCACGAGTACGAACACCCTTAACTTCGTTTTTGTAATCAATATTGCATGTTCGATGCAAAATTTATGAAGTAGTTAGTAAATAATAACAGGTAACCTAAGAGTTCAGAAGGGGTGAGATGCCAGAAAGCAATAATGCCACAAAGCGAAAGATGTCAGATAGCACAAGATGTTGCCAGAATGGAGAGCTGCAAGATGGTACGAGATGTCACTAAGAGGAGCTTCTAGAGTGCACATGATGCCAGAAAGGGTGAAATCTGGATAGCAGGACAGTAAGGATGAGATGTTGGATAGCACAGGATGTCAGCCAAGATGAGATTCTAGACACCACAAGATACCAGTGGGCACGAAAAATCAGACGACATGATATACCAAATTCATCAAGATAGCAAGAAGTGTGGAATGCCAGAAAGGGCAAGATGCTAGATAGTATGAGATGCCCAGAAAGTATAAAATGTTAAAATTCACGTGTTGCCAGAAAGGATACTCATTAGGCACAGCCTTAGTTGGCTACAGATCCAGAATAAAAACTTCATCCATAGCGTGTAATCAATCTGCATTCCCATTAGTGACAGCTCACTATATATCATGGCCATATTGCATCTTACTGTATTGAAAAACATATTATTCACATCTTTTTGCTGCACTAATTACTGACTTACACTTTTCATCTTCCTACTATGGTGCTTAACTTCCTCTACATTTTCTTTTTACCCATTGTCCTGTCATTTTCCGAAACACATCCTCCGGACGGGTCCTGAGGAAGTCTAGTCATTTTCAAAGCTTGTCATTAGAGTACAGCACTTATAATGCTACTACTATTAAAATTAAGTCATTAACATCATATTTCATTCTGTATTTCAGGTCAAACTGCAGCTGCAGAACTGGCTGAGCAGCTATGCGAAGTGACGAGCGAGGCGGGAAGGCTAATCACAAAGGAACTCAAAGAGGTTCGTGTTCTTGAGAGCTATTGCACAGTGGTTAGCATTGTCCTCGTTATGGTGTCGTGTATTTGATCTTTTTTACATATTTGATGAAACTATTTCTTCGGCTTGTAATGAATGTTTTCGTTGATAACATCGAGGGAACTCTAAATGAAGTGTTACTTGACAATTATTAGAGATCCAGTTTTCTTGTACTGTTTCGTGTCTATTTTCTTCGTGCTAGTTACCTGAGCTGTTATCCTGACATCCTATAATGTACTCGTACATCTGTTACTAATCATTACCCTGTTCTTTTCCTTGCATTCTGCATATGTTTATGTTGAGTATTCGTACGTCTATTTGCTTGATAACTACGTCATTTTTTATTGCTTATTGATTACACATGATGTTTTATATATATATATATATATATATATATATATATATAAAATATATATATATATATATATATATATATATATATATATATATATATATATATTATATATATATATATAATATATATGTATGCATGTGTGTGTGTGTGTGTGTGTATTAATTAGGAGAGGAGAGAGAGAGAGAGAGAGAGAGAGGGAGAGAGAGAGAGAGAGAGAGAGAGAGGTCATATGAAAAAAGATGTGTAAAGTAGAAAAAATAGATGGTACACCAAAAATAACATGAAGTCCTCCTATTAGAAAAAAGGAATGCTTATTATTTAAAAAAGGAGAGCATAAGTAAGAAAAGAATTCCAAGGAATTTTCAAAGCTAGTCGGCCGTATGAATGAGATGAACTTCAGTCAGGGCGATCCGAGGACCGGGTTTTCCACAGTATTAATGGATTCTTTCAGATAAGTAATGCGATCATCTTTTCGCGCGGTACTGTTGACAAGAACGTTTACGTATTGTACTACTTATCACTCATATATTTGAAGCTTGTTAATGTTGATACTGATCAGGCCACGAAGTTGTCAGGTGCAAGGTTAGCACTTTCACATTTGAGAAGCTGGTTTACAAAATCTCAAAACCTGGTAACTCAATATGTTGACCAGATTATGAGTTACGGATGAATTGAAATCATATTAGGCAAAACGTTTCACTAACCGGATAGTTTTTCGTTTCCTCGATTGATAAAACAGTAGGGTTTAATATATTCCCAGGCCCCAAAGGCCTTTCAAAACTTTTCCTTTTATTCTTTTCATTTATGTTATTGCTATTTTAGCATCGCCAGTCTCGTCAGGAGATATACGTATTACACAAATTTAATCCCGATGCCCATCAGACATTCATTTCAAGTTATCCATACCAGTTTGTTGATTCATTACAAATAAATTAATGACTATTTGTCAGTCTGATAAGTCAATTAAATGCAAATTCTTACAAGTCAGGTATATCACGTCAAATCACTTATATGAGTCTCATTTAGTAATTCTTCATTAGGTTTTGTAACTTTTACTAGTTTTGTTGGAACAACGAAGGCGAAATATTTGGAAAGAAAACATAAGATAATAACGATTTTAGGAAATAATTGTTACGATCCTTCGTTTGTTTAATATGTAATGTATTTAAATCTAGCATTCAACCTCTAAATCATTAATAAGTCTCTAAGAAATACTTTCAACATAAAGTAATGCACAAACATCTTAATGTATATATATATATATATATATATATATTATATATATATATATATATATATATATGTATGCATATATATATATATATATATATATATATATATATATACATATATATATATATATATATATATATATATATATATATATATATATATATATATATTACCATGATCAGCAAAGTTGTACTAGTCAGGGCCACCCATACTAGGTTGGTTTACTGTGAGCGATCAGACCAAAGTCTCCCACCATCACTAATCCGCAGTGACCAGCGTAGCGATGAAAAATGACCAAACCCCAGGCGTGAATACAACAACCCCGTCTCGGACCCCAAGTCCACAGCGGCAGTGGAACAACTGTCCAAGGTGGCAGGCAGATACGTCCCACTGCAGAGGGTGCTAAAGATCTCTGGACTAGACAGGCCACCTTTGGAAACTGAACCCTGTAACGTATAATGTCAGTACTCTGTCTAGGGAAGAAGATCTGGCTGTGTGACTAGGACAGCTGAAAGAAATAAATTGGGATATAATAGGATTGAGTAAAATTAGAAGAACTGGGGAATCTTATATGGAGTTAAAAGGTCACATATTTTGCTTCGGACATGAAAGGAACAAAGAAAATAGAGTGGGTTTTCTTATTAATGAAAATCTTGCAGGTAACATAGAAAAATTTTATATTATTAGTGATAGAATTGCAGGATTGATTATATTATCAAACTAAATAAGAAGTATAAAATGAAGATCATTCAAACGTATGCACCAACAACTTCCCATACAGAGGAAGCAATAGAAATTTTTTTGAAGATATCTTTGGAGATATCTTTGAAAAACCATATGACTCAATTTACATTTGTTTTGGGTGATTTCAATGCTAAAGTAGGTCAAAAGAAGAACGGGGAATGAGCTGTTGGTAAATTCGGAGTAGGCACAAGAAATGACAGAGGAGACATGCTTGTAGAATGTACTGAAAGAAACAATCTGAAAATCATGAACACCTTTTTTTTTTTTATAAAAAGGAACACAGAGAATGGACATGGAGAAGCCAAATGGAGAAACGCAAAACGAAATAGATTTTCTTCTCAGTGAAAAAGTTAATTTAGTTAAAGATGTAACAGTGATAAACAAGTAAAAGTCAAGCGACCATAGAATGGTGAGAAGTAAAATTTGTCTAGATCTAAGGAGAGAAAGAGAAAAACTAATTTTAAGAAAGAAAATAAACACTCCTGTCATAAGAGAAAAATCTGACGAGCTTAGTTTAGCAATACAAAATAGGTACTCCAAGCTACATGATGAAATGGAAGCAAGTAATGAAAAAATGAATAGTAACTTAACAAGATTTGTATTGGAATCAGTATAAGAGATAGGTGGAAAAGTTCCTAAACAAGGCCAAGGAAAACTATCAGAAAACACCAAAAACTTGATAAAGAAATGGTTGGAAATGAGGGTAAAATCCAAGAGAGACGAAA
>NC_087216.1:42842882-42855382 GCF_015104395.2 Macrobrachium nipponense | reverse complement strand
CGGAGGAAAATTAAAAACGAGAACTGCCGAGATCTTTCGGTCTTAACGACCCTTTACTATAGGCAAGACTGATCAGAACAATGAAAAATACAGCACAGGTAAGCAGATACAAACGGAGTCGGACATTACAGGATTAACAGAAGGTCCAATTCACTTTAAAGAAACGAAAAAACGCCCGTGAGCCAGATTAAAGATTTAAAAGCAGTCACCCACACGTGGTCATAGGTAAGTTACTCAGAAAACAATACATTTTGTTTTAGTAACAAAGAGGCATATATAAATGGACAGTACAAAATCCCGAAGGCTAGATTAGAGATTAGTGAGAAAAGAACATAAGATACAAATATGGTGAGCATGAAAAAAAAAAATAATGTGGACTAATCAATTAGTAGTTAATTCATTTATTCTATAGTCCTTCATAAACCTTTTACAAATATATGGGTCCAAATGGTATAATCCTAGACTAAGATTAAGGTTTTTTTATTAGAGATTTGTATAATTGCTGATTCCAGTAAATTTCTTGAAACATAATCATTAGACCTAGCAATTACACAGCTCTCGCCCCAATTTACTCAATGAGATTTTTCGCTCAGATTGACAAATAGTGCTTTTGAAGTCTGGGCGAATTACTAGTCCACAGTATCTTGACCAAGAAATAGAAATACATAAAAAAGAGGGGGAAATGATCTCTGCTACCCACCTCATATAATTGATTTATGTTATCAAAAAGCTCACAAAAAGTTTTATAATGTTGTTAATAATGAAAAAGAAACCCCTAAAAATGTACTTAGCTTTCCTTACTTTCGTGGATTTGAAACCATTAAATCAATATTTAAATATTTTAATGTTAATGTTGTCTTCTCTTATAACAATACCATTAAAGGTATGCTAATTAAGAATAGTCAAGTAACCAATAACATCATTTACAAAATTCCTTGTAAGGATTGCCCGTCTTTTTATGTCGGTCAATCAAGCAGAGGTTTAGATGTACGAATAAAGAAGCAAATGTATTCAGTTAGAACAGCCCAGACTTCAAATGCACTATTTGTCCATCTGAGCGAAAAATCTCCTTGTATAAATTGGGGCGAGAGCTCTGTAATTGCTAGGTCTAATGATTGTGTTTCAAGAAATTTACTGGAATCTTAGTCTAGGATTATACCATTTGGACCCATATATTTGTAAAAGGTTTTTGAAGGACTATAGAATAAATGAATTAACTACTAATTGATTAGTCCACATGTTTTTAGTTATTATTTTTTTTTCATGCTCACCATATTTGTATCTTATATTCTTTTCTCATTAACTGTCAGAACACTATTGAAATTTCATGTTACTAATACAAAGTGTATTGTTTATCGAATTAACTTGCCCTTGATCAGTGTGTTTGACCACATCGTTCTTAAATCCGTAATCCAGCATTCGGGATTTTGTACTGTCCGTTTATATATGCATCTTTGTTCCTAAAACAAATTGTATTGTTTTCTGAGTAACTTACCTGTGACCAAGTGTGGGTGGCTGCTTTTAAATCTTTAATCTAGCTCACGGGCGTTTTTTATTTTCTTTAAAGTGAATTGGACCTTCTGTTAATCCTGTAAGGTCCGACTCCGTTTATATCTGCTTACCTGTACTGTGCTTTTTATGGTTTTGATCAGTCTTGCTTATAGTAAAGGGTCGTTAAGACCGAAAGATCTCGGCAGTTCTCGTTTTTATTTTCCTCCGTGCCATTACCTTGATTTATACATAGCATCATGTTTCATATATTTCATGATCAAGATTATTCATATGTATATATATATATATATATATATATATATATATATATATGTATGATATATATATGTATATATATAGAATAATATATATATATATATATATATATATATATATATATATATTATCTATAGTATATATGAAGTGATTACGATGTAAAAAAAAAAGCTCATGATAACTGTAGTTCGTAATCAGAATTCATGGAATAAAAGTGTGTATTCCTACGTCACTGCGACGACGTTTGCTATTACCTATTGAAATTCCTGAGTGGTCTCGTGCATCAGTTCGTGACAGCTTACCTCTGCACAGTTAACAAAAATTCCTGGAACCTTCAAATTGACAACAGCTAGCTGCAGCTAACATGATTTATTACATCTAATCTAAATGTAGTATTTGCGCACTTCCAGGACAATGACCTTAAGATATAATCATATATATATATATATATATATATATATATATATATAATATATCTATGATAGATAGATAGATAGAGAGATAGAGTAGATAGATAGATAGATAGATAGATAGACAGATAGATAGATAGATAGATAGATAGATCCAAGGCGGGTCAGGGAAAGGCTCTATCCAAATTGCATTTTATTAAAATGATATGATATGCCGACGTTTCACAACTTCTCAGTTACATTTTCTAGGCTACAAACAAGCGAACATGGCAATCAAGAAACTAATAAGATCCGAATTACATATTATAATTAAATTAAAACATTCAGAATAGAATTACCAAAACATTCACCAAAAGAACAAGCAAATGGCTGGTGATAACCTACCCAAAAGGAAGTTAAAAACAAGCTACTGTACTCGTGTAGAGTTACAACGAAAGAGAGGGAGAAAAACAATATTAAACATGCAAACAGAGAAAAACAGCTCGACAAGACCATCAGGCATTAAACAATTGTGTGGATGACGTTTGGGAGTTTAATGGTGGTACGGTCAATTTGATAATAATGAATTCCAGTATTGTTAGATCGTTTTCTTTTTGTACCTGTTCTATTATTGTGAAATCTTTATTGTTTATAAAAGTTTTACATATTTTCGAATGGTTTCTGACATTAGATTGTTCAGGGCTGGACAATCTGCTCCCAGTTCTGAAGCTGACCGCTCTATGAACATCAATGCGTAGTATTCGCAACAGCCTCTTCGCACATCCGACATAGATCCCCTGACTACATCTTGGGCACTTGTACTTATTTATATATAAGGTTGGATGTAAACAAAGGACTGAGCTTCTCTTTGAACTTGAAGAGAGATCCAACTGTTCGGGGACTCTTCGGAATGAGTTTCAGGTTGAGGGCCGGTAATTCCTTTTGGATGATGTTTAGAAATTTCTTTCTGACAGTGTCATCTTGTATGTAGGGGAATTCATTTTAGGAACAGTGTGATATAGAGTAGGTGGCGTCATCTTCTTATTCAACATACTATTTAACTGTCTGAAGAGTGGTTTTATAGAAAATAGTTGTTCCTGAAATAGTTTGAAAGAGTTGTTATTAACGAAGCCTTGCTTCTCGTTGGTTCAGAAAGAGGTGATGCAAATAGGACTTTGAATTCAGTTAGATTAGCAAAATAACCCCATACACTGAATTTAAACATATTTGTTTATTGATGTATTATAAAATATCAAAAAATTTCTTACACAACATTATGATGGAGAGTCAATAGCAAGTCTTCATACAGATGTCGAAGAATCAATACACAAAGTAATGGAAGATTTGAAGAAAACTAGTATCACCATAGGAAGGAAGGAAGATTTCAGTGATGACGAAGATGATTTAGGTAGCTTAAGGCATGTCTTGAATGATTTGTCATTTGGAACAATGTATAATGCCCTTTGAGAAAAGGAGAAGAAAGCTTTAAAAAATTAAAATTGATCTAAAGTATGATAGCCTTACAGCATTAATATCAATGAGACAAGAAATCCAAAGTAAAGAGATAGACTTTTCTAACGAATTTGTATGGATAACAGAAGCCCAAAATGAAGGAAAAGCAGAAATATAAATGATTCATATAAAAGAAGTAAAAAGTATAACGATAATTCCAGACAAATAGGGAATAGACAAACTTCTTTTCAAGGGAAATATGTACAAAATAATTGGAAAAAATTGAATCCAACCCAGAAAGAAAGTCAGAATCAGTCAAGAAATGGTTCACCCGTAAGATATAATAATGATCAGTATTCAAACACGAATAATTCAAAGCGAGCTAGACCAAAAACAACATTTGAAAACTGCGGTATACCAATCATTCCACTAACGAATGCAGAAAGCCTAGAATATGTGCAGTTTGCAAAAAGGTCGGGCATTAATTAAAAACTGTTGGTTTAATACTAAGGAAGCCAATAGGGAGATTGTCGATAATAATAACAGTCACACAAATACAAATAAGTCTTCAAGTCAGTGACAATTAATACCTTTACAGAGAAAGGAAAGTAAATCCCTTCAAGGTGATGGAAGAGAAAAAAAAGAGTAGGAAATAAAGGTTCATCTCATTTTCCTATTTACATAGCAAAGAAGTAGTGTTTTCCATGATATAAGAAGAAATAAGCAGAGAGGATCTGCCTATTGTAAAGATTCCAATAAATGAAAAGACATGCACTGTACTCATTGATTCAGGTAGTACTGTAAATATAATTGATAAAATAACTTCAACCTGATATTTAGGCATTGCAGAAACTCAGATTTAGGGTCAAAGTAGAGTAAGAGAAGGAATAGCGGGGAAACAGAATAAAACTCTGGGGAAAGTGAAACTAGAAATAGGTATTTTGTCACACAAATTTATTGACAGTTTTCTAGTTTTAGGAGACAAATTTTTGCCCGCACAAGTATTGTTCTCATTTAATTCAATGAGGAGGCGTAGAATAATATTAGATAATAGTGAGGGAAAGAACAGGATAATCAGAAGAGCGTATGTTTTACGCTTGACAAAGAAAAGTCTCACCCAAATCTGATCAATTTGTTTGAGACAGTTTTGACAAGCAATACAGACAAACGGGAACAGTAGATAAGTAACAAGAACAAACAAGAAATTTGAAAACAGACAAAAAAGGGGAATTCCCACAATTACAGAATACCGAATCGTTGAGATGTGCACATACAGGTGATATATACTCAGATATTTATAATTGTGATGACCAAAACACTAAATCTAACGAAAATCAAGGTGCCTATAGTAATGTAGTAATGAGCTGTGAAAGTAAAGGGAAAGTATTAAATAAAGTATTGCTCTTATAAGATAAATAAATCAAATTAAATAGTGTAATAGAAGTAACAAAAGAAACCACTGGAGATACAGAACTTTGCCATTTTTCATACATAGAAGAAGAAATATGTTGTGTCAGTTCCTGGTAAAATCACTAGAATACTTTGGTCATGTAAATAGTGAAGACGGTAAAATAAGAGCAATAATTGATTATCCACCTCCCAGTAACTTGAAAGCATTAAGAAAGTTCCTAGGTATGGTAGGTTATTATAGGCCTTTTATAAAAGGTTTTGCTACTATGGCCAAACCATTGACAGAATTAACCAAAAAGGATTAAATATGAATGGAAGGATGAACAAGAAACAGCCTTTCAAACACTAAAGAGCAAAATGACCAGGAACCCTGTTTCAGTGTACCCAGATTTTTCCAAAGACTTTTATTTGGCTTGTGATCCTCAAGTACAGGGCTAGGAGCTGTATTGTTACAAAAGGCCAAAACTAGGATGCGGGTAGTATATTAAACCCAGCGGAAAATCACTATAGAACCACAGAAAATGAGTGTTTAGCTCTATATTGGGGTTTAAAGAAGTTTAGACATATAGTTTTGGGTCATAAAGTCAATGTGCTTACTGATCACAAGCCCATTTGTGACTTGTTTAAAGAGAGAGCCCTCACCAATAGCATGAAATTCAATAGATGGTCCATTAGTGTATTAGAATTTGACAGAGAATTCAGACATATTCCAGGAAAATTTAACACCTTGGCAGATGCATTATCCAGATCTGTAGAAAAAGCGGAAAATGCATTACAATTAATACCTTTTGTTTTACTTGTCAAGTTGTAGATTTCGATTTAGAAAGATGAAATACAAGAAGAAAGAGATGCAGAAATCACACAAATATTAGAACAGCTATTAACAGATGAACCCTTTAAACCTGATTTTCAATTGATAAATGGATTGTTGCATAAAAGGTCGACAGAGAAATATGGTTGTTCTCGACTATACATCCCAAAACCACTAACCAGGGAAGAATTAGAACTAACACACTCATATAAGTTAGCAGGACACCCAGGAATTAAAAAGACAACAAGAATCATAACCAGAAATTATTTTAGGCCAAATTGTAGTGAAGATGCCAAGAACTTTTGTACAAAACTGTATAGTTTGTGTAAAGGTAACGTAAATCTTAAAGCTTCACTGGAAAAATATCCATCAGAATGAAATCTAATCCAAGTAGTATATGACTTTTTAGGTCCATTTCCCAGCACTATTAGAGGAAATAAGCAAATATTAGTCTGCTTAGGCTATCAAAAACGATATGTAGAAATAATACCAGTAAGAAACAGAGATAAAGGTACAGTGACAGAAGCTCTCAAACCTATCATAAGACATTCATGACTACAAGTTCTTCTTTCTGATATTGATGCTGAATTTACTAGTGATCTTTTACAGAAAATATGTGAATTTTATGAAATAAATAAATGTCAAATAACCTCTTATGGAGCAGTAGAACGAACTAATCGTATAATAAAGGATATCCTGAGAACTTTAGTGAGTCCAGAGACAGAAGAGTGGGATTTAGTACTAAAAGACGTACAATTCACTCTGAATAATACTGTAAATGAAACAATAGGAGTGTCTCCACATTATTTGCACGGTGATAAATAAAGTGATTACCTTACACAATCAGATTGATAAACAAATAGAAAATCTGAACATTTTTATAAATCAAGTCAATCAAAATGTAACAAAAGAACTAAACAAATTGGGAACATACAGCTTTTAAATATACGCTCACTAGAAAGTGAAGTGATATTGGAACAACATAAGAACACATTAAATGCCATTCTGCTTGCTTATAAAGGTATTTTGAGCCAAACACTAATCACTCCTAAAGAGTTAGAAGACATTATTAAATTTTGTGTAGTAGGGAAACATTTTAAACCACTTGTGAAAGATGTATTCATGTATTACAATTCAATAAGTGCCAAAATGCTTTATGATAAAATTATTTTAATTGTACCTTTCAGACTAGGATCACAAACACATTAGTCACTTTGTACCCATTTCCTATGATAATTAACAATCAAATAATCCTTAAAAAAACATTTTGCATTAGAAGAGCATGCTCTACTATTGTCATTCTTCACTGATAAACAATGTAATGAGTGCATTTTATTAAAATCACAGGAATTTATAAGTATGAAAATACAGATTCATATCCATGTATCCAAGAAATGTTGATTAATCAAAATCAAGAAAAAGAGTATGTACAATCACAGACTATGATAAAACTTTTGAAGCACTGATAATTGATCAAGAAATTTTTGTATTTTCACTAAATACTATCGCAGCTAAAATTAAATGTAATAATGTAACGACAAAAATAAGGTTTAAAAATTTTAAATTTTTATAACATCATGTTAACTGAAAATAGGCAACCATTATGTTATGAACCGAATGTTTTTACCACATATAAATTCAACAAACATGTGCCATATAAGAATTACTCATATAAAATAAAAGAATTCAAATTGTCTCAATTAGTATTAAAAAAACTTGAAAATCTGAACTATGTTGATGACTACTTCTACTATAAGGAAATGTATCCCCAATTTTATCATTAGTAAATCAAGTGGCAATAGATGTAGCTGTTATTTTGTTTATCATAATACTAAGGAGAATGATCATTAACAAAATACAAGTGATACTGGCAGAAATTAAAAGGAATGAACCATGATTGACAATTGAAGTTAACATTATTTTTACTTGAAAATAATTTGTAGTAATTTGATATGCTTAGTTTTTCTCCAACATTTTTCAAAACTGTGTCCATTATTACCAATTGTTGCCAATTTAGTCAGTATTATGTCCATTGTTATTGTGTATAGTTATTAAGACATTGAGGACAATGTATGGTGGTGGCCGAGTGATGTAATATTAGTTTAGGGAAAATAGAGTAGATATAAAAAGAGAGAAAAGAATAAGAGAGAGAGATAGTTGCGTTAAGCAACGAATGTGTTTGTCGTACTGGAGACAATAAGCCACACAAGCGGAAGTGTTTATCCTGCTAGAGGCAATCAAAAAAATCTTTTGGCTGCTCTACGATAAAGCAACCTGATTAACCCTTGACCTGCCAGAGGAAGCCAGACACTTCTGGTGACGTCATTAATCACCCCCAGCAAAGGAGGTGTTGAAATTAATTACTGCCCAAAAGGGTGGTACAATCGACACGTCGTCATTAGTTACCAACCAATGAGGAAGTACCAGAAGGCGGCGACAGAAATGACAGCCTACTAGAAGGAGGAGACATTTTTTTGGAGACGGGGCTGAGGTAGAGAAGCGAGAGAGCCTGCAGAGGCTGCAGTTGTGCGTCTTACCAGCCAAGAAAGGCTTCATACATCGACACATCGTCATTCGTCATATTACTACACTTCGCCTCAAGTAGACGATTGCAGAGACATACAACCATCAATACGAACTAAACTTGTATGTTCCAAAACTGTATATATATTTTGTGTTAATGAGTTAATGAAGTCAGGAAACTGTGCTGTCTTTCTAGCCTACTGGGACATCTTTTAAGAGATTTACCACAAGAATCCAGAGTATCTACAATTAATAAAAGACAAAGCATAAAGATCTTACACAACTATTGTCTTGTTTATCTGCTTGCGCCAAGAGTATTTATATATTCGAAATGGGCATAATTTATTATAAACGCAATTGTACTTGCATATTAAATCTCTTTTAGCATTAATCCTTTTGTACATATTTTTTGTACTTGTCTTTGTAACGTCCTTCCTTCATGGACCCCAATCCCCTTCCTCCAAAAAAGTAGTTGGATACAGATAATATTTTAATTTTTAATTTGTGCCTTATCTAAAAAAGTTCTGTTTTTGACTCTGTTTTGTGGCCTCTTTGTATGTTTATTTGTGAACAGAATGACGCCAAATGTCATGTGAGGAATTTACCGGTCTTTCAGCGTAGGTTAGCTGTGTGACTGGCGACGAAATCAGATTTTGGAAGAAATATGTATGGAACGTTTTGGTAGAGGGGACCTTTTTGGGGAGGGGTTATTCAACCTTGGTAGGGGTAACAGTCTTCGCATGGTCTTGTCTAGAGTATTGTCTCATCAGAGGAGCTCTTCGTACACAATTATTTCTGATAGGTTTGAAATTTTTATGAATGATAAACAGAGTATTATGTACTTAAAGAGAGAACATCTCTCACTCTCTCTCTCTCTCTCTCTCTCTCTCTCTCTCTCTCTCTCTCTCTCTCGCTTTACATTTTCAAAGATTACCGAAATCAGGAACAAAAAATAGCTGAAACATTTGATGGCAAAAGAAGAACGTGCGGGTGTGCAGGACGATGAGAGAGAGAGAGAGAGAGAGAGAGAGAGAGAGAGAGAGAGAGAGAGAGAGAGAGAGAGAGAGTGGTTAATAATCTGAATAACGAAATGTTTCGGGAACTGTATCACGCATCAAAGCTGATGAATCTGTAATATTAACTGAATCCCTCCTGAACTAAATCCAAGCTTTCAAATCGTTTTCGAATAGTATGGCTGAATTGTCATGGAGTCTGTATTGCCCACCTAACAAAATCAGCTATACATCACGTTTGTCCGTTTGTGCATACGTTGAGGGTCACTGCCAGACGGGGATTCGAATCTCACAAAGGAAGTAAATAGCAACTTTCATTTGATCCCATTTGGAGTCAAGGCTTGTAGTGAAAAGTCTATCCGAAAACTATTATGAAACTGAATAGACCAGATGTTATTGTGGATATATACTGTACCTATCACTAAAGGCCATACCCGGCAGTAGTTGTGAAGTACCAGTATGTATGCAAACACGAACAAACAGATGAATGTGTGAGGTTTACAATCTAAGTCACAAAAATGGTTGATATCTTAATGGTCAAAAGTCACTGTGCACCGATTTTTGCCAATTCAGGCGGCAGTTCGAATCCCATAGGTGGGGAAGCACTTACCAGTTATAATTTCCTTTTGGTGTCACTTATTCTAGAGGTATAGTGAACTGGATATTAAACAACATTTTAGCCTTAATAATTGTGAATATGTGTGTGTGCGCTCTTGTGTGTATACAGAGACATATCGACAGAGAGAAAATTTACAAAATGAAAGGCAATTTCAATTCTACCAACAATATGATTGATCTGCATACATACACACACACACACACACACACATACAGAACTCAATTTAATAACAGTAATTTGGCCTAATATACTTGCACACTGCACAACACACAATTTCTCATATTAACCACCTTTACCAAGCAGTAAACAGACACTGTAGGGCGATCAGTAATGAAATACACTCTCCTAATTATGTAACTCTTATTTTAACACAAAAGCCAGCATGAATTATGCATGAAACATTGGGAAATGCAGTTAAAAATTGCTTATCTTGAATGCTCTAACGGCAAATGTTTTTCCCCAGTGTCGGTACAAAGTTATAAACGTATACTTAGTATTAACATGTTAATGGCGCTTTGCCTAACCTAAATTAAGTGTATGTTACTTAATAGTCATCCACTTTTTAACTTTACTTTTTACTACCTATAGTACCTGTGTCTGTAATTTAATAATCTTCCCCTGTATTCTGTAGAGCTACTTAGGATATTTTGCGATATCAGTAACGTTATTGTATTTTTTTTCTCTCCCATGTATCCCTGAAATCAAAATATAAACACACACACACACACACACATACTTAAGAGCAATGAAATTCCTGAATGAGTGTAGGGCAACTACTTCATTGCATAGAGGAGGAAACGGCGGCAAGGACGTGACACCTGAATGAAGAAAAACAGCCCCTTCGGGTAGATTTCTGTGCAGAGACAAAGAAATAAATCCATTAGAGAAAAAGACCTTCATTGAAAATGTTGAGTGAAGGTACCAGCAAGATGTGACAGCAAGAAATGCAAAAGAGCTAATCAACCTGATAGCCTTGTGATAAGGATCAACTAGTTTAGGTGTTCGAAATAAGCATGCAAGTCTCTCGATATAAGCACGTTGGGCACACGATGGCAACTCTGAGAATACAACCCAGATAGAGGCTCATAAAATATCGTCAATTTGAGCCTTTATTGCCAACACGACTCTTATTCTGAAGTGAAAAGGAGGGAAATACAGATTCTTCCTGACCGTCTCCAGAAACTACAGCAAGAAGGCAGTGTCAGTCCTCCATCCTCGGCCACTTTTGACAAACTGCTTTCTATAGAAGGATCCAGAATGAACCACTTTGGGAAGCTGCATGGGAAACTGACAAATCTGCTGTGTATTCGCTGAGGAAGATGAATATATGAAGAAAATGAATGATACCCTCCATTACAACCAAATTTGAAAATGTTAAGGAAGGCCCCAAGAAGAAACTGAAGAGAAGAGTAGGTAACTTCGTGCAAAGAGCAAACAACCTGCAGTAGGAGGTCAAGTTCTCTGAAGTAATTGGCAACAGTGCACCTGGAGACGACCATATTGCCTCGCAAAACCCACAAACCTGGTAAGTCATTCAAACCCATGAAATCTCAGAAGATATCTCAACATACCAACATACGTATAAGATGGCTAAGGTCTTCAACGATATCCTGTGACTTCTGTGAATTCAGATGTGATAAATACAGACTTCCATTTTTTTTGTCTGATTAACTTGTCTCTCTCTCTCACGCACGTGAATATAATTTCTATTACACACACACACACACACACACACACACACACATTCACAAACTAATACACTTCAATTTTTACAAAAGAGTACATAACTGATGTACAATTCAAATAAATGATACTGAAATCAAATCATAAAATGATTGGGAGGAGATTCTGATAACTACACGTTTACAAGATGAAGTGCATGAAAATATGAGATGGAAACGTAGGAAGTGGGACAGTGATATCCTCAATTCCTTGTTTTGCTTATATCATCACCATTTCTTTTAAACATCGACTCAATTATAGTGTAATACAAAAGTTTCTATTTTTTGTTTCTTTCACTCCATCTTCACTAGTCAGTGATATCAGGATACACCATTGGAATCTTCCCACTTCATTTGATAAATCTGTTAAACTTTGCTATCAATTCACACATCAAGGAATGATATATATCTAATCTGATTTCATTTTATCAACATTATTTTTCTAATTGTTACTAGATAGAAAATATCCCGAATTTCGTTGTTTTCACGAAGAAATTGGGGGCGCTTACGTCCAGGACAGGTCTCCAACCTCCTGATGACTTAGGAATGACAATGAGTCGATTGTAAAATCCCTCCGAATTTACGACTTCCACAATTTCTATGGTTCCTTTCCTTCGTAGAGAAGTCACTTCGTTTGAGAGGGCCGAAAACCTCTGGAACCTACTTAACACTTACATTACCTTATACACAGACATAACCATCGAACCAGTGAAGATAATCCCTGAATGCAGAGGGACTGTTTACTAATGTTCAAGTTTAAAACGGCTCTGAGATCATCTTAAATACCCAAGAAAT
>NC_087216.1:42805382-42837882 GCF_015104395.2 Macrobrachium nipponense | reverse complement strand
GTAATAGGTAGGACACAAAGGATGCTCGTCAGAGAGAAATGGGAAATTGAGTATGGAAAAAAGGGGAGAGTTTTTTATCTGAGAGAGGTAGGGGCTGGTTGACTTTGCAACTTCTGCACGTACCTTAGCTTGCGTGTGCATGTATCTTGAGATTGGATGCAGACTTCAACCAGCGAAGGCTAACAAAGGCTGACGATGCAGCGGCGGTCACGTCTGACCGCGGCGAAGACTGTTTAAGGTGTGAGAACAAACGAGCGCATTCGCAGATCAGCTGGGCCATCTCAGGCCAAGCATGGGAGCGGTTTTCGTTTGGAAAGAAGCAAATCGGCCAGCACAAAGTTGAAGGTAGAATAGATATACCTAGGAAGGGTCTATCTAGCTGCCCATTTTCCCCTGTTATGTCCCTAGTGCTCAACTGATTTATACCCCCTCCCCCCGCCCCCGCCGGCAAAACCTACGAAGAAGACCGGAAATTCCTCCAAGGGAAATTCCTATCCCCCATGAATGGTTCAAATTTTTCTGGCCGCTGACTGGACAAGGTGATTGAATAAACGTAATATATCTATCGCTCTACCTCGGAATTAATATATTTTCATATATGCTTAACCGAAGGGGAATTTTTTTCTCGATAATAGATTTACCTGTACTTGGGCGCGAACGCAGGTGACATTATAAATCCAGGACGGTCCTGGATTTATAATGTACCTGCGTTCGCGCCCAAAGTGCAAAGGTAAAATTATTATCTGAGAAAAAAATTCCCATTCGGTTAAGCATATATGAAAATATATTAATTCCGAGGTAGAGCGAATTAGATATTAAAGGACATTGTAGCTCGATATATGTATATGAATCACGGTAATGTGATATGACTTATGTAAAATGCTACGTGTTGTCAAAAGCGCTACTTAACTACCGGAGTCGAGGCGGGTTGATGTTGTCTCCAAACCAACGAATACTTCAGCGCGAGAAAGTATTTGAGGTGAGAGACGACATATACCTTTAAGCCTCTCGCGGGTTGGGTGGTATCGCTTCCACTGACGGTCCTGGATTTATAATGTACCTGCGTTCGCGCCCAAGTACAGGTAAATCTATTATCGAGAAAAAATTCCCCTTCGGTTAAGCATATATGAAAATATATTAATTCCGAGGTAGAGCGAATTAGATATTTAAAGGACATTGTAGCTCGATATATATATAATATATATATATATATATATATATATATATATATATATATATATATATATATAAAATGTGTTACATGAAATATGTGAAATCAGGGATTTCACGAAATTCTACGGATTATGTGAAATAACCAATTAGTTTAGGAACATTTGATCCCCGAGAGCTATTACTAAAAGCGGCGAAACTGATTTATCTACACTGTTTCGCCGTGTTTGGGGGATCAAATGCACTTAGGGACATGCGATCCCCCTGGGCTAGTACTAAACACGGCAAAATACATTTGACCCCCCAGGGACTAGTACTAAAACTCGGCGAAACAGTATATAGATGAATCACTGTTCACACCCTGGTTAGTACTAACCCTCGGGGTTCAAATGTTCCTAAGCGACTTGGTAATTTCACATATTCCCTAGGGATTTCGTGAAGTCCCTGTCTTCATATTATATATATATATATATATATATATATATATATATATATATATATATATATATATATATAAATTCTTCTGTTAAAACAGGATATGTCTCAAGTATAATATTAAAGGCCCATTTAAACACTGTTTTCGGTGGACTGGCTTCTAGAAGTCAGTCCACCGAAATATAGTCCTAGCTTTAAACCAGAGTGTTTTAATGGTTTTTTGTACTTTATATATATATATATATATATATATATATATATATATATATATATGATTATACACCTGTTTTTACCGTTTAAAGTAAAGACGATTTTATCAAATTTGCGCCAATGTGCAAAACACGTATTCATTTTTTTTTCTTTTTCGTATCTATAAAGCCAGCGAGAAGTTGGATCAAACAGCTTTTCATAGTCCAGGATTAAAAAGACAAGAAGAAGAAGAAGAAGAAGAAGAAGAAGAAGAAGAAGAAGAAGAAGAAACGAATTCACGATTAGTTTTATTTTTAAACATATCTATCGAGGCTTTTTAACTCCAGTATTTTTATTCAAAGGTTGAAGAAGGCATCATGCTTAATAAGATATTTGAGAATACATAGTAAAGCCCAGTGTAAGCCATTGGATCTAAAGTCACTTTAAAGATACTTTTGGTCAAATTCATTTTATTTTCGGCATGGCACTTTTCATATGTACGTGGGAGGATACTAGGATATTGTAATCTATTAAAACTATTGTGTCAATATATTTTGGCAATGAAGAATAAAGCATTTTGAGAATTAATTAGCACTTACGCACACTGATTCTCATGTTTTGCGAACTGATTTGTTTGACACAATAACGTAAATTTACTTTAGCAATGAAAATGAGAAACACATTTTCTATTTCTTTGGTTGCTTCTGGACCTCTTTTCCTCTATTAATACCCGGTTACATCGCTTCATTCCTGGTTAAGTCTCTCCCTTCTTCTTCTTCTTCTTCTTCTTCTTCTTCTTCTTTTCTTCTTCTTCTTCTTCTTCTTGTCTTTTTAATCCTGGGCTATGAAAAGCTGTTTGATCCAACTTCTCGCTGGTTTTATAGATACGAAAAAGAAAAAAATGAAAACGTGTTTTGCACATTGGCACGAATTTGATAAAATCGTCTTTACTTTAAACGGTAAAAACAGGTGTATAATCATTCACTTTGACAGCATGGTTAAGTTCTCAAAGATTTGTCAATCTTTCAAATCTTGTTTACTAATCCGGAATGTTTCGATCTCAGGCAAATAGACATCATATACTACGGCACCAAAAGCGTAGACGAGACCCTGGAACACGAGGCTCTCGTTGATGAAGTTATGGAAGCGGCTCACATAATGCCAACTGAAGCTTGTCTGCAGAAGGAATTGGAAGACGAGGAGAAAAAGGAGCAGAAGGAGAAGATCCTTGGTTCTCGGAAGCTCAGCCTTAAGCTAGAAAAGAAGAGCGGGTCGGATCCCATAAGTAGGAGAGCCTCGAGTGAGTTACATAGCCTGCATTTCTTTATTTCTTTTTTCTCTCTTTTTTTTGTCTTGGGTTCCAGAGTGTCTGGAGCTTCTTCGTTTTGAGATATGGGCTGCAAGTCTTATGATTTTATTGAAGCTTTTTATCTCTCTGGTCTGCCAGAAGTCTACCATTACTTTTGCATCGTTTATTTCACGGCGTGAATGCTTTAACAAGAACAAAAAGGACATTAATTTGTAAACGTTCGAAAACTAAATATAGTAATTAATCAAATATAGTAAATATATATACATATAGATATATTATATATATATATATATATATATATATATATATATATATATACATATATATATATGTATATATATATATATATATATATATCTATATATATATATAATATATAATATATATATATATATATATATATATATATATATATATATATCATAAAATCCACGTAAGGTGAGTAAAAACTGGGACTTTGAACAAGTACTTTCGTAGCTTATTCTACATTTTCAATTCATTCGTGCTACATTGGATAATACATGTGCAAATAAAGGCAAAAGCCACGGAGAAAAGTGAAACAATTTAGTACCACTTCAAGGTTTTCGACTATTTGTCCTTTACTAAGCAGATTGATGTAAATATGAAAGTTAGTTTACAAAGGAAGCTCGTATAAGTGACAGATAGGGATTATAAGGGAAAATGTGTACCTATAATCCAACACACCTGGAGAATTAGTAGGCCTACCCAAAAAGGGGTACAATTTAAGAGGTTTACAAAATATTAAGCCCAATTGCTCGGAAGCAGGACAAGACAATTAAAAGATTATATAGGGCGGTGACTGACCGCAAAAATGTTATAAAAGTACAATTCAATAAATAAAATAATATAATATAATAAAATAATAAAAAAAAATTTCCTCTCGTAAAGTGAACATTTTTACAAAACATATTAAACATACAGATACAAAGAAAATATCTTTAAAGAAACTAATTTGTAAATAAGTCATTGATTTAATCTTTAAGGTCCTTCTTAAACATTTGACTTGTACAAGGGTCCAAATAATACAAACCAGAGCTTAGGTTGAAATTCCAATTAGAAGTAAGTTGTATAATTGCGGATTCTAAACGATTTCGTGAAAAGACATTTTTTAATCTAGTGATTACTGAACTGCCAGTTCAGTTATCCTATGACCGCTTTGACTTGAATGAATGAATATCCCATTGGATGTTTGCCCAGTTTTGACAGAAGACTTATGTTGTTTAATTCTTACTTCTGAATCCTTGCTAGATTGGCTCAAATAAAAAGTGGCAATCCAAACATGGAATTTTAAATATCATTTTGTTGTTTTTCTTAGAGCCCTTTTTATTAGCATTCCTTTTAGTGTGTTATTAGAGGAGAAAACAATGTTAACTTATTATTTCATAACTGCTAAAATAAGGCAAGCAAAGAATGTTCTTAGCAGTTTCTTTCTCCATGTTACTTTCACTATCAAACTTTTTGTGGGCTTTATTATAACAAATATCTAATATATGTGAAGGATAACACAATTCTGTCCATATTTTTCTTATATATTCGATTTCTTGATCCAAATATTGGGGACTCACAATGCCCAATGCTTGTTAAAACATGGAAAATTTTTTATTTTGATATTAAGACGGTGGCCTGAATAAAAATGGACATAAGTTAAGTTGTTGGTTGGTTTCCTATAAATACTGAATTTGCACTGAAATGGTTCTCTTTGTATCAAAACATCGAAGAAAGGGAGGCAATTGTCTTTCTCCAATTTTACAGTAAACTTAATTGATGGTACCTGGTTATTCAAATTAGAGAGTAAATCATTTACGCCAATACCAGCAGGCAAATGAGCTAAAATATCATCAACATATCTACTATACCACTTTAAAGGAATATAAATGATATTAGGGATATAGCGTTTTCCAAAGAAGTTCACATACAAGTTTGAGAGGAGTGGAGATAAAGGGTTGCCCATTGCCATACCAAATATTTGTTGATAAAATTCACCATTGAATATAAACTTACAATCACAAATGTACAACCTAGTGAGTGAAATTATATGACTTACAGGTAGAGGTAATTCAAGCTGGGTTAGTTCGTTACTAGATACTCTAAAATAGAATCTATAGGGACCTTGGTAAAAAGAGAACATCAAAACTAACGAATCTATCAGTGGGGCATAAAAATTATTTTGTTTAATTTATCAACTAAATCTAGAGAACTATATATATAAGAATCGGAGATAGTTCCAAGAAACGGGGACAAGAGCTTGGTGATATATTTCGAAAGTTTATATGACATTGAGCCAACAGTACTGATAGGTCGTATAAGATTATTTTCTTTGTGCGTTTTGACTAATCCGTACAAGTAAGGTAACGAAGGGAATTTGACTGACAACTGATCTGTTAGTTCTTTTTTTTATCCTTAAGGATTTTTTTTCATTGTGTATTGAAATTTTTTATGACTTGATGAAGAGGATTTTTTTTATTTTATTTTGTAAATCGTATCATCATTCAGTAGGACTAGCATACGTGATATGTAGTCAGCTTTACCTAAAATTACGATACATGTTTTACTTGTCAGCTTGCGGCTAGTATTGTCTTTTTAAAGATAGGTCAAACTTTTCTTATAACGAGCAGGGTACTTACTTTCATGGCTAACATTGGGAGCTCCATAAACAATACCTTTAATTATGTCAACATGATTTTGAGGAAGATAAAAATATTTTCCCTGTTTACTTAGGGATGACGCAATCATTGAAGCAAAGGGTCTATTCGATATAAAGAAAGATAAACCAAATCCAACGGTACTCACAACATTTTCACTTATTTGTTTACTTAATAGGTTTACTAAACAGCATAAGTATTCTGTCAAAATTGGGCAAACATCCAATGGGATACTCATTCATTTAAGTCATAGCGGTCACAGGAAAACTGAACTGGCAGTTCAGTAATCACTAGATTAAAAAATGTCTTTTCACGAAATCCTTTAGAATCCGCAATTATACAACTTACTTCTAATTGCAATTTCAATCTTAGCTCTGGCTTGTATTATTTGGACCCTTGAACAAGTCAAATGTTTAAGAATGACCTTAAAGATAAAATCAATGACTTAATTACAAACTATTTTCTTTGTATCTGTATGTTTAATATGTTTTGTAAAAATGTTCATTTTGCGAGAGAAAAAGAATTATTCTTTAGCAAAATGAGATTTATTGAATTGTATTTTTATAACATTGATGCAGTCATCACCGCCCTGTATAATCTTTTAATTGTCTTGTCCCTGCTTCCGAGCAGTTGGGCTTAATAGTTTTTAAACCTCTTATATTGTACCCCTGTTTTGGGTAGGTCTACTAATTCCCCAGGTGTGTCGGATTCCAGGTACAAATTTTCCTTTATAATCCCTATCTGTCATTTACACGAACTTTCTTTGTAAACCTACTTTCACATTTATACCAGTCTGCTTAGTAAAGGACAAGAAGTCGAAAGGCCTTGAAGTGGTATTCCATTGTTTCACTTTCCTTTGTGGCGTTTGCTGTTATTTATATATAAATGTGTGTATATATACAAAGAACCTATACTGTAATCATTAAATAAATAAAGGTTCCATTCAGCATGATCATGCCAACTTGCATGAAATTTTCATACCCATAAAGGACCGGTTATCTTACAGCTTGCTCCCGGAAAACCGGCGGAGTGTGTGCGCGCGGAGGATACGTGGCCCTCTGGATCCATTCGGAGAGGGATGCTGCAAACGTTGATCTTCTGCTCTCATTGATCCAGGATGCTCCCCTTCTCATCTTGCATCTCTACATCCTGACCAAGACCCTCCCCGACCAAGCCAAGGCAGGAGAGATCAGCAGTACAAGTAAGTGTGCCTGATTTATATATATATATATATATATATATATATTATATATATATATATATATATATATATGATATAGATAGATAGATATATATATAGATATATATATATATATATATATATATATATATATATATCTATATATATCATCTATATATATATATATAGTATATTATCTATATATATATATATATATATATATATATATATATATATATATAGATAGATAGATAGATATATATATATATATATATATATATATATATATATATATATCTATATATCTATATATATATATATACTATCTATCTATCTATATATATATATATATATATATATATATATATATATATATATATATATATATATATATATATATATATATATATATATATATATATATATATAATTCTATTGAACTTCGAAGCTTTACTCCAGATGTCTCCCAAGAAGTTCGCCAGGCTATTTGCTCTACTTTCCCTTTTTCGAGTTGGGTCCAGAGGTTTTCAACATTTTCCCCAACCCATCACAGCAAGATATCATGGGTTCACCTCAACCAAATGTCGCCAATTGGAGAAAGTTTAGGAAAAGTGGTGCAGTATTCCCTAATGAGGAATGGAGTGCCAAAATTTGCACATTAGAACTGGTGAAAAAATAAGAGATATCTTGTAGGCCCTGAATGGTCTCGATTTAATTTCGTCATTGGCTAGGGAATAAATTCGAAACCAGGCATGACCTATACCCTATCTTTTATCTTTTCGCCTTGGGTAATGTGTGATAAACGAATCACGTTTTAAAGGTATTGTAATCACACACACACATACGTACATATATATATATATGTATATATATATATATATATATATATATATATATATATATATATATATATATTATATATATATTCATATATGTGTGTGCGCGTGCGTGTGTGTGTAATGAATACTCGAGACGATGGCGTAACACTACTATAATGGCTAGGACCTTACACTAGAACAAGAACCATTCAAAAACTATTTTCTCAAAGAGAAGGCTTCACAAACACTTCACAACCATATATTAATAAGTACTTTGAAAGTGTTTTAAATTACAAAGGAATCTCTTGAAGACTGTACTTTATGGAAGAAAATATACAATTACAAATCGAAAAATAAACAATCGCCTACCTCACTAGCACACAGAAGAAACTATATACGCCCAATTTTGCGAGATAGTAAGAGACAAAGCAGGAAGGACGCCTTTAACCTAATCAACAAATATCTACAAAATTGTTCCGTAGAAATATATATTAGCTGTGAAATTCCATGTCCGTATGTACAGTCGCTCAAAAAGGTTTTGCACCATACTTCAAAACTTTTCGGGCAACAGCTTATAATAGTGACATCTGGTGCTATTTGGCAACTCCGTTGTCAGCTCTTGAAAGAACTCTGACTCTACTGGTGCGCCTGGGAAACTACCTAGAGTTTCCCTTAAACCGATTTTTTTCTGATATTGTTATTATACTTTACATAATTTAAAGGATATTCACTGCAATACTTAAAAGGTCTTCACTGTTCTTATATTTTAATATTTTTATCCTCAAAGGCCATCACTATCTTTATGTTTCATCTCCTTCATATGTGTGAACATTGTAGGCATAGGCTTGCGACCGTTCTTTTGTAAAGATTTGCTGACATATGTATGTTTCAAGATCTGCCTAACCCTTGTCTCTGAAAGAAATGGTAACGTAGACCCCTCAAAATAAAAAAAAATAAAACATAGACAAACCTGTCACTTACCTTAGGAAAAATCATCAACTGGCATCTCTGTTATCATTAGTTGTGTCATCAAAAGCTAAGGCTAAACAAAACTCAGAACTATCAAAATTACAATCTTTATTGCCCAAAAACTAACATGATAAGAAAAAGAAAATGAGATAAAAATAAAGTCAAGACATGGAGTGTACTCACTTCTGGCAAATAAATCACTAAATAAATTCTCAAAGCTCATCTCGAAATGAATGCCACACACCACCTCCCAAATGAGACTCATTACTCATATTAGTTATCTCTGTATTACACTACTACATTCTCCCCATTAACTAACATGTGGAAGGTCATAGTCTTTTATGACCAAAGTCATGAGTAACTGTCAAGAATTCCCATCTCCACTGACGGCATCGAATCCAACTGAAGGGAAAGAAATTTTATCCTTCAGAATGCAAAGAATGTAAAAAAGTAAAACCACACAGATGGGCATAAAAATAGAAATGCACAGCAAAAATAAAATGAAATTAAAACTATATTCCTGTATACATGAGGAAAAAATACACTTTTAGTAAAAACCCAAATATAGTTTACTGTAAAAAAAGACTCAATGTCTTATCACTCTCAAAATATTGGCTCACCTTTAACTGGACCTTCGTGCGCCTTCTCACAGGCCACCTACCTCACAAAATTTTATGTCACTGGCTTGTTCCCGAACGAATAAATCTACTTCTGTCTGGGTGGGTCATGATATTTTGATAGCACTGGCCCTTATGCCTGTTCATACGTACACACTCCATTTTTCTCGAAGGTTCTTTTTCGTATTCCTCTGTGACCGTGTGACCTGCCTTCAGTCGCCATGCACACGTACCCATCCGCTGGGTCAACTTGCTCGCCACCTCCGATTCGAGCGATTCAACGTTGTCAGCGCACACAGTTTATTCAACTAAAATGTGCGCTGATCGGCCTCTTAACACATTAAAGATTTCATAAACACACGAGCGCTAGTCGGAACCTTCCAATCTCTTCTCGGCAGAGTCTGTTATCTCTTTATAAAGTCGTAATGTCATAATAACTATCAATTATCCTCGTAGAGCAGTGAAAAGACACACATACTCTCTCTCTCTCTCCTCTCTCTCTCTCTCTCCTCTCTCTCTCGTCTCTCCTCTCTCTCTCTCGTATCCCTCTCTCTCTTCTCTCTCCTCTCTCTCTCTCTCTATATATATATATATATATATATATATATATTATATATATATATATATATATATATTATATATGTCTCCCATCATGTATTCTGACTTCCTTCAATGACACTTAGGCCTATTTGCCTAACTGCTTATTAAAATATATACTGAACTAGACGAACAAATTTCATGTCTATTTTTTAATACAGAATATAATCACACTTATGTATATATATATATATATATATATATATATATATATATATATCTATATATATATATATCTATATATATATATATATATATATATATATATATATATATATATGTATATATATATATATATGGATATATATATATATATATATATATATATATATATATATATATATATATATATATAGATATATATATATATATATATATATATATATATATATATATATATATATATCATCATCATGAGTAATTCCTGGTTTCTTTCATTGCTACTTAGGCCAATCATTTTGATACATCTTATGAAATTAACCGAATATATTACGCCAATTTTTGTATTTCTTTTTATCTAACTAAGCTTCTAAAGAATTAAAATTAGCAAGAAGTTCAACATTAACTTCGTTAATGTTAAACGCCAGCAGTGAAGAAGACTACTATGCCCACCAGTTGAGAATGTCTCCTTATGGCAAAAGATGACGCTTTTTCAGAAATCATCGATCATTGGATAATATTGTAACGTAAACCCTAGCCTGTATTCTTTGTGTTTCTCTGTCATGAGGGTCGTCTTGGCAGGAATGTGGTGAAATAGTTTCTTGGCCTCATATAGCCTGTTACGGATGGTTTGGGCATCAACTTGAAGGGAGAGCATAATGCTCTCTCTTTATGGCAACACCGGGTCAGGGGAGTGAGACGGAGCTCCTTCAATGCTCATCCGATATGATCTTCAAAAGTAGCACAACCATCGGTTGCCTTATCCATCTATAAACGGTCATTATATTTACGCCAAGCTGCCGAGCAAAATCTACGATAGAAACATTAGTCTCGTGCAAGCTAATGATCGATGACCTGTGAGATATTGTGGCACGGCTGAGTCTGTTATCCAACTTATCTGTGCAAGTGAAGAGGCATTTAACTTTCCTGCCTGAGTGTGGTGTCACACGATAACATACAACGTTATGAGATTTTAGTGTGTGTGTGTTTTAGATAACGATTATGGTACAATTATTTCTATCTTTATTTTCATACTCTCGTTAATGATTATTCAAGATCATTGTATTAGTTAAGATGCTTTTATTTGGATTTGAATTAATCCCTTCTTTGACTCTTTTACCCAGTCATCTAGCACGAAAGTTTTCAAAATGTTTCATTATTTTTTGTCAATTTAATTTTTCACCCGCCATTCTTTTTTATACTGTTAACAGTGTGATTAACAACCAACGTCGAGTAAGAAAAGCACATGTTGCAAAATTCTTTGAGTGACCTTACATAATAATATTCCGTGATTACGTAATTTACCGTCTGCGATCGTACCGTTTTCTCCTCCTATAGGAGGCCTCTTAATGACTCTAGAAGTTAAGCAGGCTGAGGACAAGTCTTGCCACCAAAACCATGTCAGGTCAAAGGGTGTCTGACATGACTCCTTGGACAAACTGCAGAGACGTTCATAGAGGTGGCAGGGAACAAGCATCACCAAGAGGCTGCCATAAGCAACATGTAGAGGGATTCTTCAAAATAATACAGCACACCACCGCAAGCCGTCAGGAAATAAAGGCGCTGAAGCCGCTCTAAAAGGAGCCATTAACTCTAGTGCTGCATATTCCTCAAAACATCCCCACGTCACTGGAGGAGACTAAAATAAATAGGCGGCGAACACTTGAATCACCACCAAACAATATGAAAAGATAGAAAACACTTACATAGATGGCGTATCTATAAATTTACAATAACCCTCTGTGTGGGGGTAAAGACCCAAGTTCAGCCTGCAATAGACACAAATAAACAAGTAAAAAATGCTATTAAGTTTCTTTGGGGCAAATGACTTTTCTGTACAGCGTATAATCAAGGCCACCGAAAATAGATCTATCTTTCAGTGGTCTCAGTATGATGCTGCATGAGCCGCGGCCCATGAAACTTTAACCACGACCCGGTGGTAGCTTGTCCTATATAGTTGCAAGACGCGCGATTATGACTAACTTTAACCTTAAATAAAATAAAAACTACTGAGGCTAGAGAGCTGCAATTTGGTTCTGTTTGAAGTTTGGAGGGTGGATGATTAACATAACAATTTGCAGCATCTCTAGCCTGGGTAGTTTTTAAGAACTGAGGGCGGACAGCAAAGTGCGAACAGAAGTGTGGATGGAAACTAAAACTGGAAAAAAAACTTACTTTAACGGACATAAAACAAGAGTAACAAAAATGTAAAAATAAATTATTACTTTAACTTCAATACTATATATATATATATATATATATATATATATATATATATATATATATATATATATATGTGTGTGTGTGTGTTGTGTGTGTGTGTGTGTGTGTGTGTGCACGCGCGCGCCTGTGAGTGTGTGCATGTACTGAAAGAAACAGATAATATATCGTTCAGTAATATAACTTTTTCCCAAAAATTATTTTGCTAATGAGTTTGATGCCTTCTTTTTCAGTTATCATGCAGATTTTGGCAATGTCAGCCTCACTGCTGACTCTGGCCTGGTCCGTGGCCTCGTTCGTGCGAGCCATTCGTCTGACGGAGCCTGCCCTCAGCAATCTCAGCTTGCTTAATCTTTTGTTGCTGACTCTGGTCCATTTCTGCTCTATTTCAGGACAGGTCAGTAATGACGATGCTATGACAGTATTTCGTGGCAGTGTCTGAAGTTGCATCTTTTTCTCATATACATCACGTTACTTTAATCAGTCATGTTCAATACTTTGTGGTTATCCAGTGTTTTATATACTATAATCTCTTGACTTGGTTTTCCCTTTCATAGTGTATTTATGTCATTAACATTCTCATTCCGTTAAAAATGACGGTACTAGGACGTTGCATTGAATCTTAATGTTGAGCCTATTTCCCGCTTATTATGTAAATCACATACAGAAGAAAATACAGATGCCCATTGCTTCTAAAGTGCTATTAATGTTATTAGCAGTAATAGTCCGTTTCCACGTGAACGCATGAATATCTTTGATAACTAAATAACAGCACAATTAATACTTAATATCAGATAAGCAACGTGCAAATAAATAATCGAAGGAGCTTATATACCAGTCTATGGCATAAAAAATTCAATTATAAATTTTATATATATATATAAATATATATGTATATTTATATGTATACACACACACACACACACACACACACACACACACACACACACACACACAACACACACATATATATATATATATATATATATATATATATATATATATATATATATAAAGGTATAAGCCACGAAGGAATGTGATTCACTTTCCTTCGTGGCTTATACCTTTATTTAGGCATTTATCACGTCCCAGACTTTCTTTATATATATATATATATAACTATATATATATATATATAATACTTAATAACTAATATTATATGTGTATTATATATATGCGTATATATTATGCGTGCGTGTGTTCATCTGTGTGTATAATTATTATATATAATATTCCCATGGATACTATAGCATAACCATTCTAGCAAAATATGACATGCATTTTATTAGGTAGGGCGTTTCACAATTAAGAGAAGTTAGTGAAAAATGACGGTTTTAGGTAATTCTGCAATAGTATCACATTTAAGTTGTATTATATTTTCCAATTTACGATTGTAAAGTAATTAAACGTTCATTTAATGACCCTAGATATGAGAACACAATTTGATTTACTTTGTAGATTTTAAGAGAGATGTCCTGCACGTAAAAGAACTAATCTGTATTTGATTTCGTTTCTGGCAAAAGGTGATGGGGTTCGGCCTTTTCGCATCACAGCTGCTCATTGCGTTCTTTGTGATCATCAGCACACACTGGTTGGCCATGAGCGCCTGGATACTCATTCAGGTAAGCAGGAGTTGATTTGTTTGACCTAGGCTGTACTTTCACCATTACAGGTGAAAGTACGTTGCTTTGTTGTTTTAATTGGCAGTAAATCTGTTACTAATAACGATAAATTCTTCCAATGGTATTACGAAAAGAGTTATCTATGGTGAAAACTAGTTCATTCTATTCAGATTTGAATTGTTGTCAACGAATCGACCGACGCCCAAGAACTGATATACATGATTTCTTTGATAAATTCTGTAACTGATCTTATTCAAATTAAAGCGTGTGTCACTGATTTAATCCAGTTTACAATTATTAGCAATGAAAACAATTGATTAATCTAACCCAGAATAGAGGGCACATATTGAGAAAATCTCCATTGATATGGGAGATTTCAAGTCATACTTTGCTATTTCTGTGTGTAAGAGCGTGTTAATCAAGGCACCGATATTCCCAAACTTTCAAACGCAGGAGCCACTATTTTCTCTGACGCAGTCTTCCATGTTACTTCCAGTTCTTCTTCTTCCTATTTGTTACTTTTACTTTATTTCTCTTGCCTGAGAACCCCCACTACTCCTCTTCTTCCCCGCTTCTCTCTCTCTCTCTCTCTCTGTCGGTTCAACTAAGTGAAGTGAATGACTTGGATCTTTCCCCCGCCCCCATCCAGCTCCTCTGCTTCCCACCAACCACGTGTACCCGAGCTGTTTTCGCCCACGACCAGACCAGAGGGCCCTGCAGCAGGGTCGACGACATCGTCTACTGCTCCACGATGGGTCTGATTTACTTGTTCACCTTTGTAGACGTCAGCGGAATGGCTCCCAGGACCCAGAATATCCTGTATCATATATTCAGACTCATAGAAGAAGCTGTTTTACTCACTTTCTGGTAAGTGTGCGAGAGGCGCATTTATTTATTTATTTTTTTTTGAGATATGTAAGACAATATACTGGCACTTGTGTACCCATCGTGTCCAAAGTGACACTGATGTTGGAGAAGGAGGGAGCCAGCCAAGACTGTGCCCCACCTCGGCGCGTCACGCCTCGACGGGAGATTGGCGGCAAGGAATCCCCATTCTGCAGACTTACAGTGAAGAGGGCGATACTGAGAGATGATTGCCATCAGTTGGAAGACCGCTTACTACTTAATTAGACGCGGGATTTGTTACCCGTCAGTTATAGATGTCACTCACAAAAAAATCATGTGGGTACATACGTCTTATCAAACAGATATAATCGTTCATGACTGGTATTCTCTTTAATGAATGAATTCGAATGCAGGAAACCGAAATTCTCACTGCAAATAGGCGGTGAGGGAATAAGAGAATTTCCAAAGCGTAACCTATATTGTCACAAAAAATGAAGAAATCTGGCAAAGCAAAAGAGTTGAACGGATCGTTTTCAATAAGTTATATATGGTTCGTGTTAAGTTCTAATATCTTTGAGTCATTAGATTTCAGCTTGTCATATTGTCCACTGATTAAATAGAGCAGTGAAAACCTATTCTTCTGACAGATGACAACGATGATATGCTACACTGGGCATTCGTGAAAATCTCCGGGAACAATTACATCTTCTCTACCGCAAGTTGTCCATTCAAACAATCAGATTTATCCAGATCAGAATATCTAGGTAATCCAAAAATTGACAAGAAAAGGAAAAAATCTGCCAAAGGGCAGAGGAAAGAATTTGGACGACCCATAATTCACTGCCTTTTCTGTGAACGCTTAGGACCTTTGTGTTTGAAGCTCATTGCTGCACCAGTGAATATCACTTTTGATTGATTACCAAACTTGTCGTTCCTTTACCCGAGCCTCTGTTTGTGCTTTCCGTTTTTCGCCCTCATTCTTTGTCACGCAATCCTCGCTGTTTTGCCAGTTTCTGTCTGAGTGCTGTCGGGTCTCCATCGCTGAAAAGCAGTATTATTCTCTCTCTCTTCTCTCTCTCTCTCTCTCTCTCTCTCTCTCTCTCATGATTGAGTTCAGACTGCCACATTATGTAAAAATTGATATTAAAGTATATCATTCTTCTACAATTATACATATATACGCACATATGTGTGTGTATTTTGATAATCTTAGGGATATTATATACTTCAATGTAAATCTTCTCTAATTAATATTTCAATTATACATGTACATTTTTCAGTTATTCATGTGCATTTTATGTACTACACACACACACACCCACACACACACATATATATATATGTATATATATATATATTATATTATTATATATATATTATATATATATATATAACTATATATATATTATCTAGACAATTTTTTTAGGGTTACACAAGAAACATAGTAGGAACTTCTTTTATCTATTCATACATATACATACATGCATACATACATACGTACATATATAAACACACACACACACACACACATATATATATATATATATATATATATATAGGTAATATAGTTTATACTATATTATATATATATATATATGCATATGGGATTATGGGGGCATTTGAACGCTACGTTGATATGTTTGAATTTCTTCAAAAATATAAATAATATAAAATCCAGACATGTATTTTTCACGTTCCCCACAGTATATTTCTTACAATAGTGAATCGCCGTAGATAACTTAGGTCTTTCAGTTGTTTGGGAAATAATCCCATATAACAGCAAGGAATATATGCATCTTAAATTGAACTTTATCCATTTATATATTTTCTGCATCCATGGCAGTTCTTTCTCATTACAGAGACAACACACACATATCCAGATACACACACGCACACACACACATACACGAGAGCTAATATTGGAAATTTATCATTCCGAAACCACCTATCCTCGTTCACCAATGAACGGATCTTCACAACGAGTAGGATTACATATCCTAATCAATGTCTTGCTTCCTTAATACAGCACGGTATTTTGTATTGCAAATAAAAAGACTTGTATAGATTTTTCCTCCTGACGCTTGGCGAATGCATTCATTTCGTGACTTGGCTAGGCAGCGTCAATGTGTCAAACCTGTTATTTTGCGAGTGTGGGGTTGGGAGTGGGGGTGGGGGTGGGGGCAGGGGTTTACATGCTCTGAAAGGCCGGAATCAGGTCGATCCTAAATTATAGAATGCTGTTGCCTCTCGTCAGTTCATTGATGCAACCGACTTTCCTTTCAGGTTAGGCTGGGACTGACGACCAGAAGCAAATGGTCAAATTACGCTTTCTTGAAAACAGTAGAGTATTTATGCTAAGTTCCCTTCCTTTAGAGATTGACAAACTTAACCCCAACGAGAATGGTGTTAGGTTCTTAGAGCACTTTTGGGAAGGGTCAAAACCCTACTTAAATAAAAAAAAAACATTCTTGCAATATAACGCAAAGGTTCTTGTGTTTAGGAATGTATACTTACAGGACTATATATATATATATATATATATATATATATATTATATATAATATATAATATAATATATATATAGATATATATATATATATTATATACATATGTATATATACGTATATTATTTCTTTTTTTTACTTTCTAGGTTCATATGGGTAGACGGATCAGCGTGGTACCACTGGCTGCCTCTGTTCTTGGTACCTGTTTTCTTCGGGTTGACTCTGCTGTTCAATGGCCTGTATGAATGCAGCACCAAGAGCTACCGAAATGTTCCGCCTCAGGCTATCACACCGCAATCTGTTTAATTTTCACAGCATTACTTCCCGCTCACATTCCATCTTTCCTCCATTAGTTAGTTGTCATGAAAAGCAAATACTTAATACAGAAATATCATTGCAGTAACGTGAATAGTTGCCAGATTTCTCCGAACAGACTACTGCCACCCGTTATTTCTACCTGTATCTGGAAATGCCTGACAACTTTTCAGTCTACTAGAAATTAAATCACTGAGAAAAATAATTGCCCATAAACAGAATGCTGTTGTAAAAAAGCTTAAAAACTGTCGCTGAGAGTAAGACGAACGTAAAAGCTACTGTATGGCTAATGTTTTAGAAATATTCGAGACGGAGTAATCTTATCTATTGCGAACATCTTAGGAACCGCTTCTTCTTATTAAAGACGTGACTGGTTGCAGAAGGCGGTGTCACACGCTCCCTCTCCGCCATCTGCCAGCGTCTTTCCACAAGGTTCTGCCGCACATTAGCCCGATATTAATGGCGAAACTTAAGTTGCTTCTGTTCGTGTCCTTGAAGCGCAGCCTTACGAACTCTCGCGACTTCAGATTCGCACAAATTTAGGCAGAAATATTTGCTACTTCGAGTAAAGGTTTGAATCAAGGTGCTAAAAGATGCCGCAAAGCTTGATCATGCGACACTTTCATGAGATCCTTGCGATATATATTAATAAAAGTAGAATTTGGATTAAAATGAATTCTTGTTAGAAAATTGTGATTTTGATGACAGAGGATGGCTATTTCACTGACTCTTTCACATATCAAAATTTTAGGATTTTCATTTATTTCTTGACGTCGAACAGTGTCCATTTCTACTGCAAAAGTATAGTATTGCTGATTAAGCATTTTCCGCTCAAAGTTGCCATTTACGCTCAAAATGCATTACGCAAAATATTGTCAGGTCAGGCTTTTGTGACTAAAAGTATATTCAAGAAGTTAGTCTATAGCAAACATGTTTATAAAATAGCAAAGCTATTGTATGGCCACTACTTCATCTAGAAACGCACACAGTACTCATAACCCTCACCTTTGCGACGCCAATCGAATATCAGTCATTCATCCATAGCAACAGATTATTTTGCTTTCAGTTTCAGAGAGCGAAGGAAAATATTTTTTGTAAAATTATTGCAAGTAATGATTTTTGGCATATATATAGTGTATATATATATACACGTATATATACGCATGTATGTATGTTTGTACACACACACACACACACACACACACACACACATATATATATATATATATATATATATATATATATTATATATATATTATATGTGTGTGTGTGTGTGTGTGTGTGTGTGTGTGTGTGTGTGAGTGTGAATATCAAGAACTGAATCAGGTAGAAGGATTTAATTTCTCTGAAAATCAAGTATAGTTTTCCTACATATTTCATTGTCAAAAACCTCTGGATCCCATAACTCTGTAAGTTTTACTTCACAGACTATTAGATATCACTAATTATAAGCACTGCTTCCAGCCATGTTGTCCTACAATGGTTAAATTTGAGCTTTCTAACAGCTGCGCTCAGCTCTCATATTCAAGCTGAACGCATCGGAAAATTAAGAACATTTTACTTCATGACGTCGTTTGCCAGAGCAGTAAGAAAAAAAGAGAGATGAAATAAAGGTTCACTAGCTCATACCTGCCCATGCCTTTTGTTTATCCAGAAGAAATGTTGCCTTTAAAGACACAAAAAACTCTTATAACATGACAGGGAACTATTTGCGGTCCAGTCTGATATTCTGTCTAAGAAATATGAAGATTTCTGCGACCCGGTTGAATAGATTTTACTCTACATCTTGAGGAACATTCAAAATGGCTTCCTTCAGAATACACTGGAGCATTTTCTCCATGCATTTATCACTCCCAACTGTGTCCGACGTAAATGAAAAAGCCTTAATTCCATCAATCTTTCTATTTCTCACAGAATTACGATGTGGACATTCCAATGCTGCTTATTGCTAGCTTTGACTACCGCGCCCAAGATACATTTAAGCTAATTATTAATCTATTACTAATAACTAATTACTAATTACACAATGGCCTTTATTTTCAGTGCTTTGATACTAGGATTTACTTCCGTCCTCTGGGTGATATTAGCGTTATCCTTTGTGAAATTATATTCTTTGACTTATGTGTTTAACGAAGAAACTCTGCCTTCCTTTGTAATTTTACATTCAGAGCAAATAAAATGTCCTTTTTTTATGCACTTGGTGTTGTTAGTGTGTAATATAGTATGGTTTTCGTATCATTTTATCCTACATCTTTTTATATATTCCTTGAGAGTCTGGCGGGGAGAGCAATTATTGCCGTTTCCTGTAGCAAAAAAAAAAAAAAAAAAAAAGCGAAGGATAGTTGAGTAGAATTTCTACTCCTTATTTAGCTCACAGTCCGCCTCTGAAATAGCGCGTGTTTATTGAAAACATTCGCGCATTTGGTGTTGAGGACAGAAACGTTTCCAAATGCCAGTAAGTGGCATTTTTATTAGTAAATGGTAAATCTGAGAAGAATCACGATACTGGGATGAAAATATGTTTGCAGAATATTAATTTTCTTGCTACATTTTAAGAAAATTATATGAGGTTGGAATGAAATCTCATAAACTTTAATTATATTCTTGCTTAATGTCAAGGCTATGACACTGAAGATTAGACACCTTTTTTGGACATTTCGAGGAAAACTATGCGGGATAATTTCCTACACAAGCCCAATGTAAAACTATTGGACCGAGACTTTACAAAACGGAATAACTTTGTTCTAGACAGAGAACATGATTAGTTTGGTTTTTTAATAAATTTAATTTTAATTCATTTCTGTAAATGTAATGGGAAGGAAAATCTTAAATTCAGTCCACATTTGAAGCTCATCCCCAAATAGGGAATTCATTGTACTGTGGTTTAGGAGACATCTTGTACTTTTACTGTCTGAAATTAATTTAACGGGTCTAATTTTCTGTCATTCCTCAGAACCGAAGGTTTGAAAGGGGAGCATCTCTCCTGCTCAGTGTTCAAGTTAAAGATGCCAGGAAATAGTATACCTAGTCCCTTGCATTCTAAATTCCTTGTTAGTAAAAGACACCACCGAACGAATAAGAAAAAATAATACATGTTATTTTTATTGCACAGAAAACTCCGATCAATAATAAAACGAAAAAAAATAAATCAATTTTGAGTTGGAAACTGAATATGCATAAACCCCACAACGAAAACGCTGAATCACCTTGGGCCAAACATAACTACAACAAAAGCAATTTCTCCGACAGCTGAATTTGATTATAGATCAAAGTTGTATACATTGTATATATTGTATACATATATTACTTTGGCTCTGAATCTCAGGTTTATTAACGTCTCAAACCTCTTTACGTTGCCATCCAGTCTTTTGTATAAATTCCCTTTATTGTGCTTACGTCTAGGTCCGCTTTCCTTTCTCTCAGTTTTTGTTTTTTTAATCTGCTTTTATATCTCCTAGATTCACTAATAAGAAAGCAATAATTATGTGGTAGATTACAAGGAAAATATCTTCCTATTTACCAGTTATTCTTCCTTGTCCTATGCTTTCGGACTCAGGTTTGACGTCCATCGATACTGCGCTTCCCCAATTGCTGTGGCAGCGCCAGTCCCTGAAGCACCTTACTTATCGCATGGTGTACGAACTTCAGGGTCTAGACTTGTTTACTTTTAAACATTTTTTTTTTTTACTTTTTATGAATTCCGTTATCGCGTTTGTTGTTTTGGCTAAATTACCTTTGCTTGTTTCCTTTGTTATTCTAACCTTGAATAACCATATTTTGTAGTGCAAGGCTTTAATTAATGCTTTGAATGATCTCCAGTGAGAGTGAATTGAACTCTGATCCAGCACCTCAGTAAATATTAAGAAGTATAAGATATTCTGTTCAAATAGTTGAGGCCTTTTTACATAATTTCTGAACCTTCAGTGTCACGATCGTTTTCTAAGAGAGTCCCCATTCGAGGAAATTACCTTCACCTTCCAAGCAACATTGCACCGGGGTAGGATGTGGTTGTTTACCCAAGAACATGATTTGTGAATATGACCACCATCGCAATTTATGAGACAAAGATTTTAGAAAACTTTAAAAGTATAAGAATCGTAGCCTAAGTTTGTGAGATCTCAGTGTTGTTGCCTTATTAATGGTTTTGATGTGTCAGTGACCACAAGGTGTGTAATGTTATCTCTTGTGACTCCAAGGCTAAGCACAGACACTAGTTTACTTTTGGTTTTCCTGAACACTTGAGCAAGTCAACTAATAAAGGTCACCAGATTTCTGGAAATGTATTTGATCTTGTTTATACAAATGGTCCAAACACCTGAGGCAACTCTTACATCTCAGTAAATAGTTGTATAGTCAGTACTCCTAGTGATACAAACACAATTAATATAACTGTGTGTCCAAGAAAGAATAAAACTTCTTGGTAAAGCTGCCAACATGGTTGAAAGTAAAGTTATCTTCCATTCATTAGGAATTTAATCAGATGACTATAGATTTTAGTGTCTCCATAAAGCAAACTATCAAAATATCAGACTAATTTGATAAATCATGCAAATGGACATACCATTGTAAACGAAACACATCTAAAATCTAAAGTTGTAATCGTTCCAACTAAACTATCAAAATTGCTGGCAGCGGAAAGGAAACAAACAAATTTGCGAGAAGAATTTGCAACTACAGTATGTAAATTAACCTTGTTTTTAGCGCATCAAGAAGTTGTCCTGTTTCTCTAGTTGTCATTCTTATTATATTTGTCAATGATGATAAATTATTGCCAAACTCCAAAGATGAAGCACAAGTATTTTCAATTATGTTTGAAGCTTAAGATTTTGGTTAACGTTTTTCTTACTGTTAGCTGTCTTCCTGGTCCACCTCTCACCAAATCTAATTATCATTCAAGGGATTCTAGAAATGTGGTAATGAAGACCTGATGAGATTGTCTCATTAATTTCTTTTGAATACTGTGTCTTCTGCATGCTCAGTTCATGTAACATCATCTGAGCCCTCAGCTATCTTGAAATATTCAGTTGTTCCACTACACTAAATGCATCTACAGCATGTGTATAGTCATCCACACCTGTGGCAGGAGTAACGTCAGGTCTGGGAATGATGAATTCATATCAACTAGGACTAAATCCTACTGTATTACCGTTTGTTGGTCACACAGCACCTAACATTACATGAAACCTCAGCATACCATCACATATTGGTTCAAGAGCTTTAGTTGTCGACGAGTTAGGCAGAGCAATTATGGCATTAGAGAATACTGTCTTAACTCAATAGGAGCACAATCGGCATGCCTTGTACAAGACTTGAAATTAGAAAGGTTTAATGGAGACATCACTCTTTTCAAGTCGTTCAAGAATTCTTATGAGTGGAACGTCGTCAAAAATACTGATGATATGTGAAAGGCGCTTATCACTCCTTTTCTTATGAGTGGAACGTTGTCAAAAATACTGATGATATGTGAAAGGCACTTTACTCTGCACCAGAAAGTCCACCGAAGAGGTTAGTTGCTGGATGTTTGCATCTTATAGCTAATGAAGGGTATGCTACTGCCTGGAATCTTCTCAATGAAAGGTACAATAATTCTTATGAACTGATGGAGTCGCACATCAGAATTTTAATGACTTGGAAGCCCATTAAGGAAGGGAATGTATCAGCTTTAGAAAAAAATGGCACGTACTTATTTAATGTTCAGTGTGCATTAGGTGCCGACATAACACAACTGGAAATGTGTGACAACATGTCAAGGATTGCGAGCAAGTTGGCATGCAGATTTCAGCATAATTGGACAAGTATTAGTTTCAAATACCATAACCGGCCCGTAGCCTTCCAAGACATGGTTAAATTTATTAACAAGCATGCCAGTACTGCTCGACAGATGAAATACATTGAAGAAGTAAATGGTAAAGGGAGCAATACTCCTTCCAAAGAACCTAAAGAAAGCCCTAAATTGATTAACTCTAAACAAGTTAAACAGGACGAACCATGTCCTTTCTGTCAAAAACCAGGTCACACTGCTCATCAATGTTACAAATTCAACAAGAAGTCAGTGAGAGATAGATGGAATGGGGTGATAGCAATGAAGTTGTGTTTCAGCTGTTTGAAAGGCAAACATGTATATTCTAAGTGCACTAACAAGGTGAAACGTGATGAATGCAGTGCAGAGAGCCATCATACCATTCTACATCGTCCTATCTTCTCACAAGACAATCGGAGTGATAACAAGTAACAAGAAGAGGAGACAAATAACAAGGCTGCTGTGGACAAATAAGGGAGCAAATGGGAGGTGGTATGCCAGCAGATGGAGATAGAGGTGGTGGTCTACTGAAGCCAGACAGAAAGAAGGTGCCAAGAAACTGCTTATGTCTAAGTCTACTATCTCGATTGATGGCAAGGAGCCTGACGGCAGGGTAATGATGAAGATATTGCCCATCAAGGTCAATAAAGACATATACCTATGCATTTTTGGACTGGTGATGCATCCACTCTCGTCGCTCGCAGTCTAGTAGACAAGCCTGGAGTGAAGGGAACACCGACAAGACAAGTGTTGAGCACTAACTGTGGTGAATTCATAGAGAATGATATTGCGTCACTTAATAAGGAAGACGATCTTCTAATTAATAAAGTCTTTGTCACTAGTTCTCTCAGTTTAAGCATAGATCATCTGGTGCCACTTGGTTGGACATCTAACTGGTCTCATCTGAATGACATTGAGCTTATCAGACTTCCAGATGAATACCAAAAGATTGAATTGATAATTGGCCTCAATTCTTCTCGTTGTAGAACAATACTCAATTAACGCCATGGTAAAGAGAATGAGCCATCGGCTCATCTTACAAAATTTGGTTGGGCAGTCTTCGGTCCAACGGGCAAAGGGCAGGACTCAACCATTCTACCCATCAATCACCTGAGCATGGTTTATAAATCTGACATCACTCAGTGTTTACAACAACACTTTAACCCTGAAGTGCATTCTCATACAGAAACTCTGTCAAAGATGAAAGATTCTTAGCCAAAGTTTCAAGTTCTATCACCAAGGATTCTGGCAAATATGTCATTAGTTTACCTTACCAGGATGACTCTCCACTCCCTAACATAAGGAACTCGCAGTTCAACGATTGAAAAGTCTTCAGCAGAAGTTCTCCAAGAATGAAGAGTATAAAAAGGCTTATGTGGCTTCTATTGAAAAGTATATTTACCAAGGGTTACGCTGAATATGTACCTACAGATAACTTGAACCGTAAAGATGGGAGGGTAAATTACACGCCACACTTCTCTGTGATGCAACCAGTGAAGAAGAAGCCGCGAGTGGTCTTTGGCAATAAAGTGACATATCAAGGCACCTCTCTGAATGATCATCTCCTCCAAGGGCCTGATTTGACCAACACATTGTATGCAGTTATTGCGGACGTAGAGGAGATGTTTCATCAGGTGAAGGTGCCAAAGATAGAGATGCCTTAAGATTCTTGTGGTGGATTGGTGGTGACTTAAGCATTGAACCTGATGAGTCTCGTATGAAAGTACACGTATTTGCCGCCCAATCATCGCAAAGCTGTGCAAATTTTGCGCCTCATCGTTCTGCAGATACATTTGGCCAAAAGTATGATGCTGAAGTAGCTTTGTCAATTAAAAGAAACTTGTCGACAACCTCTTGAAGGCGAGTAGCAACAAAGAATTTGCATAATGCTGGTAGAAGAACTTACAGCCCTTTCTGAAAAAGGGGGTTTTCGCATTAACCAATGGACCTAAAATAGCAAAGAGATCTTAGCTGCAATACCTGAAAGCGAACATGATGTATCTGTTGCTTCACTAGACTTAGCAAAAGATGAGTTACCAATGAAGCGCACATTGGGCGTCCATTGTTCGATGGAGCCTGATGAATTTATTTTTAAGATTGACGTTAAGAATATGTCAATCTCTCGTAGACAAGCGTTATCCGTCAGTAACATTACACAAGATGTGTAATGTTACTGCAAGAGGTAGCATGGGGTGATAAGTTACATGATGGAGAAATGGTCAAGTGGAAGACATGGCTTGAAGAACTCCATAAGTTGTTGCAGTTCAGACTTGCTAGAAGCTATGTACTCATGTCATTCAGTCCTGTGCAGTTGTATCAGTTGCATCATTTTGGTGATGCTAGCCAGAAAGGATATGGGACGGCTATGTATCTCAGGACCATTGGGGAATCAGTGAAGTGTTCTGCATCTAAGTGATAGCTCATGCCAGAGTCGCTCCACTGAAGAAGACAACTGTCCCAAGGCTTGAATTAACACCAGCAGCTGTGGCAGCTCGCACAGATGCAAAGATGAGATCGGAGTTAGACCTGAAGCTTCTACCCGCGATCTTCTGGACCGATAGCGTTTCAGTTCTAAAGTACCTTTTCAGTGGGACAGCCCACTATCATATCTTTGTGGCAAACAGAGTGCATCTTATTCGTGACTTAACCCAAGTCATTTCATGGAGGTACATCGATACTCATCAGAATCCAACAGATCATGCATCGTGAGAAATGACGATTGATGAGTTTTTAAAGTCCAAGACGTGGGTATCTGGTCCTCAGTTTCTTTGGGAAGAAGAGAAGACTTGGCCTTCTACACCAGATGATGTAAAATCTGCCAAAATCTGTGAAGATCCAGAGGTAAAGTCAGTATCATTGCCTTGCCGGGCATTTACTCCAGAAAATTCCTTTTGGGAAGATCTGGTTAGCCACTTTTCAAGTTTGACAAAGTTTGTGTGATGTGTTGCATGGATCAAGCGATTCACCGTTATCAAGTTGAAGCTGAAGTGCACAGACTTAACAAAGTGGCTTAGCTCATCTGAGATCCAAGATGCTGAGCTGACTATGCGGAGAGCTGTGCAGCAAGACTCCCTTGAAGAAGCACGAGGTGTGAAAGTTGAGAAGTCTCCTCGCATCAAATCCTCCAGTAAGATATTAAATTTAAAGCCTTTTATGAAAGATGGGCTTCTACGAGTTGGAGGCAGTCTCACTCATTCGTTCCTCAGTTATGAACGCCAAACACCTGATCGTTCTCCCAAGTAGTTTGCCGATAGTGAAGCTAATGATTCGAAGAAAGCATGAAGAACTTGCACACTGCGGTCAAAACTATTTACTGCCTGAGCTAAGAGACCGATTTTGGATTCTGAAAGGTAATTGCACTGTAAAGCAAGTTCTTCGTGAATGCGCAAGTTGTCGTAAGATCCAAGCATGACCGGTGGTTCAAGAAATGGCAGACTTGCCTGAAAATAAGAAAATAAGATAACACCTGGAGAACCTTCCTTCTCACATGTCAGCATGGATTGTTTTGGTCCCTTTCTGACCAAAATAGCAAGATCTGAAAGGAAAAGATACGGTCTTATCTTTACCTGTCTAGTGACAAGAGCCATTTACTTAGAAGTTATTGATTCTATGGATATGGATGCCTTTATAAATGGTCTCCAAAGATTTGTCACTAGACAGGGACAAGTAAAGAGTATAGTCTGATAATGGCACCAACTTTATAGGAGCTGAGAATGAGCTACGAGCAGAAATGGAGAAATTGAAGGTAGACAACATTGCGAATGTAAAGTCAACAAAAGGCATTAATTGGACCTTCAACCCTCATGCTTCCCCCTTGGAAGCTTTTGGGAGCCCCAGATAAGGGCTGTCAGGCGAGTTCTGATAGGCTTATGCCACCAACAGGTGCTGACAGATGATATGCATCACACACTGTTTTGTGAAGTCGAAGCACTTGACAACGGCTGACCATTGACCAGGTTAACAGATTACTCAGATAGCCTCCAAGCACTAACTCTCAGTCATTTACTGACCCTCAAAGAAGTAGTTCGCCTGCTGACAGAGACTGACCGCAAAGACATGTACATGAAACGCAGGTGGAGACAGGTCTAGTACCTGGCAGACCTCTTCTGGTCTAGGTGGATCAGGGAATAGCTGCCTCAGTCACAAGAGTGTCAGAAGTGGCACACTCGTCAGAAGAATCTGCAGGTTGGCAATGTGGAATATGACCTTTGGGGAAAGTGATGGAAGTAGTGAAAAGTGATGATGGTTTAGTAAGAAGTGTCAGACAGAATGGTGAATACCTCTGACCTATCACTAAGTTATGTTCGCTTTTAGAAAATGAAAATCAAAGTGAATAATGTGATGTACGCCGTGCGCTGTCACAACTTGTTTAAATTTACTAATAGTAAATTGGGGGTGGTGTAAGTTGAGTGTTATTTACACAGGTTTATCAAAATAATTGTATTTTCTGTGGTTGGATTTAGAGAAGAAGACGAGGAATGGAGTTCTCGTGAGCAAGCTACTGTGTTATTTTTAGTTTTATGTAAAGTAAATAATGTGGATGAATTTGTAAACACGTTAATATTGGTAATTGTTTAGGCGGGAGTCCTTATCTGTGAACCCAATACAGTGTGGCTGGGCAACAGTCTTTGTTAAATCACTTGGAGGTCGATCTGATTTGCAACATATATTACAGTATTCCGAAGTGGAGCTGTATTATGAATATTTTGATTTTGTCAAGTTGACTTTTATGCGGTAGTTGTGATTAGCATCGTTTTGGTTGTCACCACTCTGATTTACCACCGAAGTGACATGACACCTAGGCTACTAGAAAGCAGATGTGATCTGGTATTTCATGTTAGCATATATGATGCGGTGATGGCTGTAACGTTGATCTAATTATTGTGACATTATAGTAGCTAGGCTATTAGTAACATTTACAATGATTAGGCATACAATATTTGATAGTATTTTATTTTGTTTTGTTTTAGACCCAAGGGCAGACTGTTGCTATGGTTGGGAATTGAATGTGGCCTACATTGTTGGGATGCAAAGTAAATATACATACATTTATTTTAGTTTCATGTAATTGTGTTGATGTTATTGCATTTACAGTGAAAGAATTGGAAATATCAGCATTTTGTGTTTTTTTACTGAGAACTGTTAATTGTATTTCATCTCGAATCTCCTCCTCATCCTTCCTTTCTTCAATATAATAAATGAGGGACTACCTTTAATAAGCAACTAGTTATCACACTTCAAGTTGTGTGATCAAACATTGGAGTTTGTGATTTACAACACAGGGGTGTCATTTCAGATTTTTTCTTTTGGGGGGGTAGGGGGCAACGATTGTTTGGCGAGCGAAGCAAGCCTAATCAGCTTCTTTTTTTTTTTTAAAGCTATTTTATGTACTTTTTGAAGTCACATGAACAAGGTATTTCAGCAAAAATTGTATACAGACAATTTAATATTTCAGAGAAATATTAAATGTGCAATATTTATGATCTGCTTTTAAAAGGAAAACATGCTGTTACTTCTTGGGGCCTGGGGGGTGAGGGGGAAAATTGAGGCTTGGGGGCAATTGCCCCCACCCAACCCCCCAAAATTACGCCCCTGATCAAACATTAGCGTTTGTGATTTACACCACCCACTCCAAGATTTTCAAGTTCACGAATAAATGCCTTTTGATTTACTAAATCGAAAGCAGCACTAAATTTTTTTTTAATTACTCTGCACTCAAAACCCTTATCAAGGCTCTTGTAAATGGCATGTCAAGTCTAAAAGAGTATCGAAGGACCCTAACTGCTTTCTATATGCATAATGACTATCAGTTAGTAATCCTTTAGATTCCACGTAATTATATAGTGGCTTAAAACTAAGTTTTTCGGCAATTTTGCAGAGGATATGGAGAATAGAAATTGCCCTGTAGTTATTGCATTCAGCAGCTATGCCACTCTTTGGAACAGGCACTGTGTTACTAAGCATGTGCTCTGCAGAGAAACTATGTCGATATAAAAATCAATAGAATCTACTAAAATTGGGAGACAAGTCACCAAAAATCTTTTTAAAAACAAAGGAAAGAAACCATCAGGATCTTCTCCACTCCAGCTATCAAGATTAATCCAAATTTTTTTTAACACCCCAGAGTGAAATTCAAATTTTGAAAGAAAAGGTTCAGGATGGCAAGTATCAGGGAGAGGGATATTCTCAGCTTTTTGCGTAGCTTCAAAAGCTCGATGAAGTAGTTCAGCCTTTTCCCTAGGGCCAATAACCAATCTACTATCATCTGTTAGTAGTGGAAGAATGGAAGGCGAATCTGACCTAAAGATGGATACTCGGAACTCAAGAGCGGACCAGCCATGTTGATCTGTGGAATTTGATATCAGCAAGTTTCTCAAATGACTTGAAGCAGAGTTGTTATTGATGACACTTTTAATCATGCTGGCAGAAAAGCAAGTATTGTTTGTAAATTTTCTTAAATTTTCTTAAAAACAAATCTACTCCAAGCACGAGTTCTGTTTTCTTTAGTAATAGTTTTCACCATACCTCATCTTGTCAAGAGTTTTATGGTTGGACGTATATATAACCATCTCCTTTTTCATTTGGGCTTTCAGATTTCTTGCTCTCGGTTGCGGAGAAGAGAATAGGAGTGATTATTACCGGTCATTATTCACCAAGTCAAGATTTTTTTGTTTCCTTTAAGATTTAAGTTGATTTAAGACAGAAAAACAGTCATCACTGGAACAACCACATCACCGCGTTATAAGAAAATGTGCTTCCTCTATGAGAACTTGAGTGATCGATTTTTTGGTGTTTAACAATAACAACAGCTTCGGTAATAATAATAATAATAATAATAATAATAATAATAATAATAATAATAATAATAACAATAATAATAATGGTTATTTGCTCATTTCAGAACCCATGGTAATCAGCAGCAGCAGAAGCAACAACAACAACAACAACAACAAGAACAACAACAATAATAATAATTAATATAATACAACTAAGTCCTTCAAACATTGTGAATTTCATTTACCGCTGAAAACCCTTTCAGATGTTATCATTTCAACTTCAGAGGTCTACAGTAAATCCCAAACTCTAGACGTATTCTTTTCATCATAATTGTCAGTCACAATTCCGTAAATTTTATTACAGTTATTTGCTCCAACTTAGGTCTGATTTCTGCTTTACTCATTTCTGAATTTATAGTAATTTTTTATCAGAGCATAAAAAGCAATGTTTATGTTTTAAAGAATATTTTCCTTCAAAGCATACAGGATTCCTCCCCCCCCTCCCCCCACAAAAAAAGATATCGTAAGCGTCATAAACATCTAATTTGATTTCTACTTAATCCACATTTACTTGCTTCTGAAACATGCACAGATGACTAATTATTTTTTTTGTTTCTACATTTTAGTCGTTCTACAGTGTTAGGTTCAGAAATAAATGTAATATCCTTAAACTAGTGATAGCACAGCTAAGTCAAGGCTCACAGAAAATCGGTATTCTACTTAACATTTATTGCAAAACTCTTGGTAATACTGTCTTACAATAGATCAGGCTATTGAAACAAAAACAAAACAGCTACAGCTTTCATAAAGCTAATGAGGGCAGACTCACTTGAATTGTGATTCTAAATACCTTCTGTTATTGGGGAACGCTAACGATATGACATAAACAATCAAGACGGTTAATGCACAAGAAAAAACTAGAGAGGATTGTCTCTTGTGAGATCGTAGCTAAACTAAAAGTGGCTCTTTAGAGGTGCAGTCTGCCACTTAGTAATGGATACAGTCAAGACTCGTTAAACGATAATACATAATGTTCCTTGACTAAGTAGCAGAGACCGTAACACCTGCTTGGCCATCTGCTTAGATAAAGACTCATGCATCTAGGAATAGTAGGGGGTTTGGCACCTAGCTAAGGAGGCCTAGGATGTCTGACACTAGATCCGAGCCATTCTCTCACATGTGATGACCTGATGCATATGGTCGTTAAGCATCAACAGTGAGTCTTTACTACGAGATTAAAGGATGTTGGAAACTTCAAAGAGATAATCAGAGGCAACAGTCCCCTACACACAATCTGCTTATCAATGAGCCGGTAACCTTTGCTTAGTTTCCGGGCAAGAATGGAATGAGCCAGGGCAAGGAACACCATTGAGAGATGGAGAAGACAATTTGTGACCAATACCACATCAACATAGCATGTGTGGGGAGGACTTCACTCTATGAACATATAGAAAAGACAATAAAACTGTACGTATATATTAGCAACTCGTTGGTCATAGTTAAGTGATTATACCATAAAAGAAGATTAAACCTCTCAGCTATCTAGCTTGTTATTGTTATCTCTAAAATAGGTATGTATATGAAGATTGTCTGAATCATATGAGTTTTTCTTTGGTACTCTTGGTTTTAAGATTGCAGAGTTACAAAAACATTTTTCTATTTCTAAGGTTATCTATAATATCTCAGTCCCAATACAGGGTCACAAATGTAAAGAAAATTCGTCAAAGAAAAAATGAGTTTCTTATACACAATTCAAAATACTCTTCATACTGACTCTCATATCAGTGAAAAATAAAACTTTTCAGTTTGAACTCTCAACTCAGTATCGTTCCCTTATCTAGGCCTCCACCCTACGAAGGCTCATTTCATGGGCAATATATATGAGGGTTAGCAATAAAATGACAGCTAATGGCTAATTCTTAAAATACATAGGTGCTTCTGGGTAGTTCAAAATATGCGGCAACCAGACGTCCTTCATCTGTTATGGGGGAAGCATCTTGACCCAAGTCCTTCACCAGTGACGACATGAAAACAAATGTTATCCTGGCAAAGTGGTCTACCATTCACAATGCTTCCACAGGATGAAGGACCCAGGTAACCACCTCTTTCAGTAATTCAACAGGGTACCAACAAATGTCCTACCAACATCTAGTATTTCCTTTTCCTCCGGTCTGGCTAAATGCGCACCAGTCTGGTGAAGCAGCCAAAATGGAGTGGTTCGAGTCCGGAAAAAAATAAATGATCAAATAAACTAATATAAAAAATGAAAAATAAAATAGACAAATAAATAAAAAAAGAGAAGAGTCTG
>NC_087216.1:42788062-42800562 GCF_015104395.2 Macrobrachium nipponense | reverse complement strand
TGACCTTGGGTTAATTCTCGCATTGAATTGTTAAGACACTGAACTGAATTCCCTCGCTGAATCGCTTGGGTATTTGTATAAATTCCGACGTTTAGTCTAAGCACATTCCACTTTGAGTTACTGGGATATCTGATGGATTTACTTCTTTGAGACATTTAGAGATTTGTTTATACTCCATGATTGAGTCATTCGAACATTTGATTAATTTGAAATCATCTAGTGAATCCAAAGGTGTACGTATATAAAATGCAATGACCATTTCCAAGGAAAACGAGACTTTATACATATTTCTTCCCAGTCAGGGGAGGGAGGGGGGGGGGGATCGCACAGGGGGAAACAAGCTCATTCGATTTGTCATAAACTGGATTGAGGAAAAGAGCAAAACCACCAAAAGCCCTGCCAACGGAACTCTGCCAAAAGTCAAAACACGACGTCGTTTCACAACCTGGAGTGAGATCTGGTATCAAGGGAGACATAAGAAATAAAGGATTCTAAATATTTTCATAAATATTTTCAGTCCAGTATCAGAAACACCAATATTACTCCTCAAACATATTCTTTTCACATTTTGATAGTTTTTTCCAATTTTCGGACATTGATTATGTTCTCTTTTAATTCACAGGATATTAGTATGAACATTAACATTATCATCGATAATTAAGATCGCGAGAGTTAAATTTGGTGATTGAAGTTAATGGGAGATAATTTTCTCAGGTTGATATAATCTCAACAAAGTGAAAATCATTTGGTGTCATTGATTTATGGACTAATAATAATTTGACGTTTGACAGCACATCATCAACATCATTTCCATAGGAGAATTAATAATCATATATATATATATATATGTGTGTGTGTGTGTGTGTAGTATCTATATATACACATACATACATACATACATACATGCATATATATATAATATATACATATATATATAATATATATATATATATATATATATATATATATAGATATATATATATATATATATATATATATATATATGATATATATATATATATATATATATATATATATATATATATATATATATATATATATATATATATATATATATATATATATATATATATATATATATATATATATATATATATATATATACTATATATATATATATATCCTATGAATACAGCGGCATTAGCAGAGCACAAGCCTATCATAAAATTGCTTACCAAATTAAAAATGTTATCTCTTTACAGGAATTTTGAACTTCCACGTAATTGCAAGAAGCATTGTTTTCTACGATACACTCAAGGGTCGCCCTTATAAAAAAGAATCAAACTTTCTGATTAATTTGGGCATAATATTATTCAGAGCTTTGTATATAAAGACCTAAGCCTTTTTTAAATACAGTATCTTATTCTTAATTCTAAACCTGAAGATTTAAATTTTTGTGTGCACACGCATATATATATATATATATATAATATATATATATATATATATATATATATATATATATATATATATATATATATATGTAATGTGTATTTGTGAGTGTGTGCGTAACTGTATGTCAAATATACGTTACATCCGCACAAAAACATATATAAACACGCATATCATCATTGCATACACATTTCTATATGTAAGTGTGCATATAAAATACATTTGTTTATATGTTATTGGTGTTGAAGTTGACGCATAATCGTATGCATGCATGTATGGAGTAGTATATATAGCTTGTGTTTACAGTTTTAGTGCTTCAGTATACGGTAATTTAAGGTGCTCATGATCGCACCATCATTCACCACCTGTTACACTCAGCCCAGAAGATTCCTTCACAGACAAAATCCAGATTTCTTTCTTGTAGAATCCTTATTGGTTAGGCCTTAGGCCCATATATAAAATTCCACCGTTCACTCACTAAAATAATTTCCGAAGAATTTTCTGTTACAAAATTTCTTTTTCCTTCTACACTGACATGCATTCCACACGCCGTTCCCTCAGGCATCTCTCTCCATTTACAAAAAATCCTCCTTTCCTACACCAGCTTCAAATCCAAAGACCTTTCCTGCTGGAAATTAAACCTATGTACAGAATCCTTCCATCTTAATTCCAGACACTGTGTTTATCGTCTTCTATTCAAAGTGTTCCTTCTCGGGGTTCCTGGCGTTGAACTGGATGGAATCCTACTTTTGACCGCCGCTGACCCTGACACGACGCTGACAACTGCAGGGGCGCCGCCCGTTCCTCCGCCTCCTCCTCCTCCACCTCCTCCACCTCCTCCAGTTGAAGTTTCAGAGGGCGCCGATGTCACAGAGAGGCTCTTCTCCAAGGTGGCTGCTTTCTTTGGTGCTGTAAAAATATTAGCTCGTCAGCACGGATCCAAATCTAAACTTTTATCACTACTTTTACCATTTAACACTGACAAGAATTATGTAACTTAAAACGAGAAAATTGGCAGCAAATACTACGTCTATTGTCAGTCGTTCTTGATATTAAACTGGTATTCGTTATTATATGAATCATATAAAATTTCGGAAATCTGGGAAACATTCCCAAAAGATAAGAATTTTTTACTTACTTATTTACCTGTGAAAAGTTTTTTGTTATGATACTAGTATAAAAATACATTTAAAATAAATATGTCAGTAGTGGCCTTGCCAGTCGCCCTGTACACCGAAGTAAGGATCTTAGATCATAAGTGTTCATAACACCATGGTAATTATTCTCATTCAACTTTAAAACATATGAAAATTTATTACAAGAAGCAGCAACAGCGACACATACCTTGAGGCTTCGTCCTGGGATTCGCAGGGCAGGATTCGGGCCCCGGCATGAGGTGTGTTCTCCATCCCTCCTCCCACGGCGGGATGTTTTCGTGGCAAAGAGGACAGTGGTTGGCGATTGGCTCAGGCCTACAAGCTGCAAGGATAGGGCATTCGGGGCATTCATAGGCTTGTTGGTTACCAGCATTAGGCGGAATCACGTCAAAAAATGGGATTTTTTATTACTTCTGTCGTAGTATTAATGAAAAAGAAAGAAGAATCAGGCAAGAGATCCCTTAGGGTACTTTGTTCGGGTATGGCCTCCATCCCTTGTATTTTAGTCGTCTGCGTCTCCTGACTGATTTGTTCCTGACCGACGTCATTTCTCTACAGTATGTCGGCATCACGTATTTCATATTTACCTTGCACTTACTGTTAATGAATCAAGAAAAATGTAACGTAATAACCCTGTAAGTGAAAAAAAAGACCCCTTTCATGAACATAAAACAGGATCTCTCGATCATCTTTTGATATCCTCTGCCGCCTGAAACTGGTGTTTTCATTTGAGAAATAAAATCGTTTCATTTTGTTCCTTCTCTGGAATGATTAAACACTCATTTACTTCATGACTTCTTATTCACTGTTCTATTGAGTCATTAAATACTCATTAACTTTATTCTTTCATGTTGGATAATCTTTGGAGTTATTACATGTTAATTACGATAGTCCTCTGCTTCCGTTCTGAATATTCATTATTTTGTGCGTTCGTTTGGAATAATTTTTGGAATGATAAAATGCTCATTTATTTTACTCTGTAATTTTGATTGTACCTAAAGGTATTAAATGCGGTTCTCATCTTTTATATTTACCCTTAATGAATCTGCCTTTCAGAGACATTATCACAGGGAACGGCAACGCAAATCGTGTGCTGTATACTTACGTGTACATATCTTGGCCAAAGCATGCGTGTGGAAATTGTTCTTGGTGATCGCCTCCGAACATCTCTCGCAGCGTCGGTATTGGGATGAGGACACGCATTCGCCTGCATCAGAAAAGGAGAGAGGGATCTAAATGACCTGCCTGCCCAGTCTCACGTGACATAAATCAAGAGTTCAAAAGGCCATCATGGTACAAAAGGAATCCTGATACTGTATGTACATCCTAAAGAGAGCGGCTGTTATAAGTAATCTTGATATTCACTATTAACAAGGATCATTATGAAGAGTGCAGAAGTCTTCGGAGAAAAGAGGTGATTATAAAATCCTGATATAGTCATTAAACAATAATTATCACAGGAAAAGTAGTTATATTACTATTCGTTGGCTGTTACGAACAATACAAACACTTTCTAGTAAGTATAAGGAACTCTTATTCATGAAGTATTTGATACACGTTAAAAGAATAGGAACTATTATATCAAATAGAATAAGAGAGCTGAAAAAGAAGATATCAAATTGCCTTTCTGCTCTGTCACTCCTAAATATGATTTAATTACTTTTTTCTACCGATAACCCAATTTATTGGGATAACACGAAACCTTTGTTTTATAATCCACCGAGTACCAATATCCTATAAGAACAGTGAAGTTAATACACTTTAATTACAATAAGAATGGGTGTAAATTCCTAATTTGTCTATGGTTCTAGATGTTATGGCAAGTCACTAAATATCTCGCCGAAATTCTACATTCAAACATTTTTTATGTTCGTTTTTATGTTCGAATATGTCTGTCTTTTCTTCCTGCTCTCCCTGAGCTATAGGGTCGATAGCCTTGATGGGTTTTCTCTAACTATTTATATCGGGAATCATCTTTCTCTGCTAAAGCCTTCTACTCCAAATACTCCTCCGCTGATCATGGCATTTTATCCTTAGCCTCTATTTTAACGCTCCACCCAAGTCCTCTTCAGTCTTCCCCTACGACAGTCCTTTCCACACTCCCATACCATCTCAGCGCCACTTCTCGTTATTTCTTCTTCCTTTTCCTGTCTCTTACGCAACAAGATCCACAGAAATCAACCGCATCATCCTTATTTCTATTCGCTCTACCTTCCGGTCCTCCACTGGTATGATTTGAGTGCAATAACTTTGTTTTCATTTTATTTGGGATTCTTTTGCCACATAGTACCTTCCGCCAATCCCCACAAGCTGCTTTTATCCCACTTTCAACTTTAGCTTCACGCCAATCTCCCTGGCTCAAAATTGAGTCATTACTTGAAATTTTCAACCCATTGTAAATCTAGGCATCTCCCATCTTATATCAATAACCTATGTCCTCCCTGGTTGCTGGACATTATACCTTCACTTTTACCTACATTACCCTCACCCAACCCCATTCAAGATATTCATGCCCCTCTCTTATCTTTCCTTATTCTTCCTCAGATTTTCATCCCTAATACTTCCACTCAGTACATCCATAACCAGTACAAATGAAAATGTGCTGAATTGCCGATCCTCGATGTGAATCAACTAGTTTCAAATGTTTCTCTTTTGTCATAGTCTTTTTTACAACAGTCATTCTTTTTTTATATTAACTTTTCTGGCAATCTTCTCTTTCTCTTTCTTAAACACAATAACACTACCTGCCTTGGTATCTATCAAATGCCTTCTTTGCATTTAAGCCTCTTCTGATAAGTGTCTTAGCATGTATATATATATATATATATAATATATTATATATATATATTTATATATATATTTATATATATATATATATATATATATATAGAATATATATATATAAATATATATATATATCTATTAAAATCCCATATATATAAATCACAAATGCCCATTGATACGTATTCCACTAACCTTGGGAATAACTTATACACTACAATATACATATATATATATATATATAAATAATATTATATATATATATATATAATATTAATATTATTATATATATATATTATATTTAGGAATTTTATATGGTTTTACACACACACACACACACACATATATATATATATATATATATAGTGTATATATATATATATATATATTATATATATAAATTATATATGTGTGTGTGTGTGTGTGTGTGTGTGTGTGTGTGTGTGTATGTTTACGTGTAAAATATTAGATCAAACGAAACAAAGACGGCCACAGCAATAAGATCCACAGACAGAAAGAAAAATAAACTTGTGAAATTTTCCTTTTTCTATGAAATCATAAATCTCTTGCTTAATCTATGACAGAGTACAGAATAAAGATGTTGAGAATCCATAAAATTAGTTTCGTTTTCTAGAGGTGATAATGAACGGAGGGGTCACAGTAGATGCAGGAACTGAATTAAAAATGTCACATTCAAATGTTGACAATGTTTTTATATCATTCCATACTTGAATAAGCCTATAAGATCACAGCCCAGTTTTACTGGTAAAAGACCAGTTTATAAGACCAACAACACTGGTAGGAAATAAATGTAGCCTAGTAGAAGGACACCCAGGAATAGGTGAATTATGGTGGACATAAAGCTGAAATACGCAATACCCATTTAGGTTGAATGATTTATGCAGGGTGTAATAAGAGTTTTATGCGAATATCTTGGGAAATGAAAGAAAAGCTAGGCAACTTCATAGAGAAAATGTTGTATAAGGTATGTATTTTAAGAATTCGTTTGTCGGTGACGGGAATTTTGAAATAACTGTTTTTTATAGCACTGTTCTAAGAAGGGTGATGGAGGTTGGTAACAGGTTGTTATTTATGATCATTGATTTCTATCGTGCTCTGTCCTGCCTGCTGCTTCTCATGGAATAGTTGAATCGTGAGTCATGACTAGGCCTACGCCTATGACTGGTGTCTGATGAATACTTTTGATGGAGAAGGAGAGATTTTAAAAAATACATTTTAAAGCTTTGATAGGTGTCTAATGAATACGCCTACCTTTGATGAAGGGGAGATTCAATTAGGCTTACTTTTTTTCATTTTTGTTATCGGTGTCCAATGATTACCATTGTTAGGGAGGGAGAGGGTGTTAATGATGCATACATTTTTTTCCATATATAAATAATACATTAGATTGGGAGGTTTTCTATTCACATCGACCCGATCGCTCCATCCTTCTTCTCTATCCCACCTCCTAAATATCCCAGACTACTACACCCCGTATGCCATCTGACTTGCCCTAAAGCAGTTCTGTTGAAAAGGGGTTATCTTAAAATTCCCCTCACCGACAAATGAAGCCTTAAAATGCATATCTTTATAGAAAATTTTCTACTCAAAATATCTTTTTCTCACTTCCCAAAATATTTGCATAAAGTCGCGTTACAACCTGTATACGTGATTATAATAGCAACAATTTTTAATTAACATTAACCAGACATCTCCAGCAATACGGTAAAATGGAAATATGAATGGCTTGAAAATTCATAATATTCAGTGGATGGGTTTAATAACGACATCAATATTTTATCAAAATTTTTATTCTCCTTAAAGGGATGGTTGGAGAGAAAAACAAGACAACAGTCATTGTATTGTTCCATCCCTCCTCAACCTTCTTGCCTCACTCATCTTATCAACAGTTCATCTGACTATTGACATTTTCTTGAGAGTTCCAGGGGAATGTGTACTATTCACATGGAACAAACACACCACAGGGGTCACTGACTTCAAATTGAAGCTTCCAAAGAATGTTGGTGTCGCCCTCCCACCGCAGACCCCACACTGTAGCAGTAACTTATGATTCAGAGCCAGTGATTTTCCATCGCCCTAGTGGAGACGAGAACCCCCAACATCTCAGTGGGATACAACGACACTAAGCACTATACCAGCCGGCCAGCCTGTGATTACTAGTTGTGTGTTCGTTATGCCACATTTGATTTGAAATAAGAAATAGCTTCAACGCATTTTGCTTTAGTTTCCAGAACGACATATTGGAAAAGCTTAAGGTGGCAGAAATTCCTCGCCAGAATGACCTTCACCAGCTTCCAGTGAAGAGCAGTAACTTGTCAACGAGAACAACTAATGGGTCTGAACTACGCCTCTGTCTGTTGTACGTCTTTTTCTTTTTCTCCAACCTTTACTTGCGTGTCAGTGTTCCTATTTGACCTCTAACAACCGAACAACTATAGTGTTGCGGCGCCAGTTTTACTGACAATAAATCAGACCAATAGATATATGAGCCTCTTCGGTAATGATGATAGGTCTTGATGCTTCCCTCTGGCTGCGTCAAAAGCATGGAATGAGGCCAAAGAACAATCGCCAAATCAATCATGTTTGACTGCTGTACGGATAAATACCTACAAGTGGGACTGGGTGAGTTCAAAAAAAAAAAAAAAAAAAAAAAAAAAAAAAAAAAAAAAAAAAAAAACACAGATCGTTTCTCCATAAACGAAGTGGTCGAACTTCATGCATTTTGCCTCTTATCTTGAATGATCCAATAATAATACAAGTAATCTTTCAGCACCTGTAACTGACAAACCTGTCTTTTCCTCGTAAGTCAGTTACAACACAATGCAAACCCCTTAACTGGGAAAAATATCTTTTATCTGTACTAATGAGCCAAAAGATTCTTTAAAATGAAGTTCCTGAGAAGCCAAGCAGAGTGCTTGAGAAAGTTAAGCCAGGATCATTACCAAAAGTTAGCCCAACGAATTTGACCTTTTACCATTTTGTATTAAAATAATTTGCATACAGGTCCGTCAAACAAATATACGTGGAAATAGATGTTCACAATGGCATGAGCATGTGTACAGCAAAAAAGCATTGAAGAATACTGATAAGAAATAAACTTATGCTTAGTATTTAAGAAGAGAAGCATATATATCACATTACCTAAAAGATGTTGAGTTAAAGACGCCACTTCTACTACTTGTCGACAGTGCTGACATCTAGTGAGCAACGGACAATTTCTCCAGTAATGCATGTCCAGACCGGACTCGGTGAAGGAAGAATCATAAGCTCCACAAAAGATGCAGGTCCTGTAAATGTATTAGAAGAATTAGTGACGATGAATTTTAGATGCCTTTCGTGAAGTATTATATGTTCCGTTATTGTTTAATGAAAAAAGAACCAAACCACGAGACCTTACCTGGCAGAAGTGCTGACTTCGAATCAGTTGTAAAATAATATAATTAAGATAAGAATCCTCACGTTTAATTTAGTGTTGAAAACGTATAAAACCTTTTGAAAACCTATTTTCTTTTTCAATACGTTCAGAAAAAACTCCTCAAATGAAAAAGAAAATCCTAAAGTTTTCATTTTATGTACAGAAAAATAACAACTACTACAGAGCTGATATAGAGCAAGAGCCATTTTACTATGGCCACATCTCCCTCTTGCTCATGAACAATTCCTGTTAAATTATCAAATATTCTCCCTCTCCCCTTTTTACAGAAGAGTAATCTACTTTCAGGTAATAAATCTCCTTGGCATGACAATTACGTTTTCCTAAAAGAAAGCAACATTTTATCAACAGTCAAATTTCCATTACTTAAGATTACCAAATCCAACTATTCCTAAAAAATAAAAAGTAGTTTTCACTTAAACCAACCAAATCTCCATCTTTTTTTTTTTTTTTTTTTTAAGAGAACAGTTTTCCTTCAAATAACCAAGCCTACCTCCTTCGTAAAAAGCTACTTTCGTTGAATTGACCAAAGTTCCCTCGTCTTTAAATAAGCCATCTTCCTTTAAACACCTAAATGATCAACTACCCATGAAAAACAACCATTTTTTGAGTAACTAAATTTGCTTGTCTTATAACGTTTCAATAAGCAAACCTCCCTGCAAACCTAACTGCCCTTTCCTTAAAAAAATACTTTATAAATAATTATATCTCCCTTTATATTCAAGATGACAAATTTTCTTTAAATGACCAAATCACCCGCTATCTAAAAAAACACTCAGATAAATAATCTCCTCTCTACCTTGAAAAACCTACTTTCCTTGAATACCCAAATCTTCCTCTACCTTAAATGAAGTCTCTTATAAACCAAATCTCCCTCTACCTTAACTGTTAACAACCAATTCTCTCTCTGCCCGAAAACTTTTATAAGCTTGAAATTTAAATAAGCAAATCTCCATTTACCTCAATCTTAAAGTATCCGAAGCTCCCTTTCCCTAAAAACTTAAATAAATAAACCTCCTCCTACCCTGAAAAAGTATTTTCCTTTTAAAAATCTTATTCTGCCCTAAAAAAACAAAAAAAACAAAGACCGTATTTTCCTTTTCAGATTTTTTTCTAAATAACTGAATATCCCCCATCCTTACAATAACCTGTCTGAAACGTATCCTACAGAAAGGTACGCAGCTACAGTGTGTACCCTAACAGCACACTACTGAAATGAAAAATTAGCCTTTACCTTTACATTATTTCCACTTATTTTAGAAGAGACCTTTAAGAAATGGGACTCAGTTGCCTTTTAATAATAATAATAATAATAATAATAATAATAATAATAATAATAATAATAATAATAATAATAATAATAAAAGTATGCTTGAGAGAGGGTCTGCTTCCTAAATAATAATAATAATAATATATGAAGGGAGTAAACCCTCTTTTCAGCATGTTCTGTTAAAGAGAACGGCAACATCAATGGGACTGATTTTATAAAAGATTTTCTTAGCTTTTCTAACTAGTCCCTTTTCGTCAATGTTGATACCTGTTGAGAGCTGGCCGATGTTTATAATCTGGATAAGGGAAAAGGCAATAGTTCTCAATATCGTCACTTTTTTCCGGTATACGCAGGCATAAGCTAAACATGGCATAAGCTAACCGTAGAGATTCTGTATATAGTAGCTAAAATCTCGACATCGCGTCGTTCTCGTGTTAGAGAGTTTTCTAATGGCGTCGCCGATGTTCCTGACCGCACCTTCGGTCTATCTTCAGGACGGGGTAGGCTGATCCTGGTTAAAAAGGGTACATCATTCGGTATATAGAGTCCCAGATGTTGAAGGCTGTACCCGTTCCCGCGTGCGGACATTGGAGACAGGATGGGTGGTACCGGGAGGGTTCTCACCGCAATAGGAGTCAACTCCTGATTGGTCCTCTCGCTCAGGAATACTGGCAGGCGTCATTCTACGTGCCATTTTTGGGAGTAAGAACATTTCCCGCGTGGTGTTAAGGCTAGGCCTTTCTTTTCATATGTATTGTGCTCCCAGGAGGCAAAGGCGGTGATGGTCTGTTGCCTTCTCGATAATTCGAATATTAGAAACTATATCAGTGTTTTATTTTAGTATTATAGTAATTTTGAGCGTGATTACGTATGGCGCCTTCTTGAACCTGGCTGGAGGTCCTCTCGGAATATCGCATCTAGGTCATACCGATGTAATCGCCGAAGCATTCCCGAACTCGGCATCTGTACAGACAGACCACATTAGTAATTTTCAGAGGGTCCAGCGCCATAGGGGCTGCTTTGTTCTTTTGCTTATATGGTAAATCACTAGTTTAAACTTTTCGTCTGTACCCGTAGGGTTGAAGGGCGCGCTCGTCGTTATTATAGTCAGTGTGAGACGCGCCTTTGTAAAAGAGAGTAACGTTTCAAGGGCGACGGAGCTGGTACCACTTATTTATGGTCCTACGGATGCATTTTGTGACTTCCCCGTTGGAATGTCTATTATTAATGAAGACCTGGGCAACACGTTCTAATTCGGTCTGCGTGTCTTTCCGAGAAGAGCCGTGAGAGAGAACTCTTCTTATGAAGGCCCAGACTGCAGTGAGTTTGTATCTCTCTGGACACTCACTCTTCCCATTCAGACACATTCCCAAGTTCGTGTACCTGAACGGGGGAAAGTCAATTTCTAGAGCGCCATTGTTAGGAGAGCTCTCTCACTGCTCTGGTTGGAAAGACACACACGCCGAATTAGAACTTGTTGTCAGGTCTTAACTAATAATGGGCATGCCAACCGAGAGGTCACAAAATGCATTCGTAGGACTATTGATAAATGGTACCAGCAGGAGCATGAACTCCCCCACCTCCAAGACATCACTATTTTAAAAGGGAGTGTTTAACACAAATTATGAAGAGTATACGCGCGCCTTTCGAAACATAATAGAATGGTACGTCTGCCCTACACACCTGTAGATAAAGGTAAATCTGCTTATTTACTATATAAGAAAAAGTTCTATAGTCGATTCACTCAAGGTAGATTCTTGTGCCAACGAGACGTTTGTTTGGCGGCCTCTGATTTGCTGGTACCGGGAGGTAGGGCGATCGCTTATTGTCTCATTATTTTCGTCTGTGGCTTAGAAAACTAGCAATATGTTTACATTTCTTCAATTATCTCATGCTTTGCTCAAGATAGGAAAGTTTTGGTTATACCATAGGATTCGGTATTAATTGTACAGCTAAGTCATCTTTTCCTGAAATCAATAAAATAAAACACAAAGGAATTACAACGAGTAAAAGTGAAGACAGAAGCATTTGATTCTTTATACCTGTTTTTCCTTATCATCGGATTTTGAATCATTAATGCTATCAAGATAAAATAAAACTTATGTTTTCGTGCAACAAATTCACCCTGAATAGGCTGGCGCTTTAAGTTTTTAGATGCGTGTTATATGTGAAGAGAAAATGAAGAATATGTCTTATTATGTTGCATCCGTAAATGATTCAACTTTGACGGTATTGCCGAGAATGTGATCTGCAAAACATAGCTGCGTTTGTAGTTCTCAGCGAGAGATTTGAATTGCCAATTAGCGATATAAGAAGGTTGCAGTTTCAAGAATATTTACCCTGTTATAGCATTACATTTTCTGTAAATAAATACACAGAATTCCCAGTGTGACTGTCGAACGTTTTCAATCCAATATCATATAGT
>NC_087216.1:42773062-42780562 GCF_015104395.2 Macrobrachium nipponense | reverse complement strand
TGAGATCCAATAGATGACAAAGCTAATACAATTTAATGGTAAAATTACAACTCACAGATGTAAATTAAACGCAGAACTTGACTAAAACTGAGTTTAATACGAGTACACTAAATTATACATGATTGAAAGAAATTTAAAATATCTTGGCAAAATTACAAAAAAGATAAAACACACAGCAACACACACAATCAAAGGTAAAAGACAGATATTCATAAAAGTATAGCTGAAAATAGCTCCCGAAACCAAGCCTTCAGCATCAAAGATAAAAACACACTAAAGGTAAACAACGTCAGGAGGTACAAAGAATGACAGAAATTTAGGCTAAAACCAACGGGACAGAAGAGGAATGGTTGTTTAGGGTCGGAATTCGTAATTTGATGTTTAGTTTCCCAAATCAATAGATCGTTCAGTTCCTTTGTTTGGCCAATAATTTTAAAATCTCCATATTGGATGGAATATGATTGCTTATATTAGAAATTTCAGGATTACATAGCTCAACCCAGTTCTATAACTAACGCCCCGATGAGAGGCGGCCTTGGTCCTGAGATGCCGAGTAGATCCTATATATTTTTCCATATCACATCTGGGACAAGTGCATTCATAAAATTACTTTTCTCCCCCAGTAATTCTCTAATAACTGGTTTTCTTCTAAGATTTTCTATAAAATCTTAAGTAAACTCCTCAATAAAGAGTGTTCTGATCAACCTATGTGTCTTAAGGTCCCCAAGCTCCTTTTTTATGCCAATTTACTGTATTCATTTAATGACAATTTACGAATGGATTTTACTAAGATCAAACACAAATATTTTGGAGCCATAAATTTAAAGCTTATGCCTAAGAATCCAAAGACCATTGGGTCGCTCTTCAAGTTTAAAGATAGACTCGGCCATTTGATGACATCGGCCGTCTTTTATGAATACACTTGAACCAGATGTGGAATGGGAAAATATATAGGATATACCCGGCGTTTTCTAAGGGTCAGAGACAATTCCCATCGAGGGGTTGGTTGTGGAACTGGGTTAGGCTATCTAACCATGAAACTTCCAATATAAGAAATCATATTATTCAATTTAAAACAATCATCCAATATGGAGATTTTGAAATTATTGGCCAAACAAAGGAAGTCAAGGATCTATTGATTTTCGAAACGTGAAACATCAAATTACGAATTCCGATTCTAAACAACCATTCCTCTGCTGTCCCGTTGTTTTTAGCCTGAATTTCTGTCATTCTTTGTACCTCCTGAAGTTGTTTACCTTTAGTGTGTTTTTATCTTTAATGCTGAAGTCTTGGTTGTCTGGAGCCGTTTCCTTTATAATTTTGCCAAGATATCTTAAATTTCTTTCAGTTTGTTGTACTTTCATTAAACTCAGTTTGAGTCAAGTGTGCGTATAATTTACATCTATGAGTTGTAATTTTACCCTTAAATTGTTTTAGCTTTTTCATCTATTGGATCTCATAATCAGCTCTTATTTTATTTTACCTTATTGGATTTCACTTTGTAGAAATTCCTGAATTGTGACGATGTTATCACGGAACGTAGGAATAAAGCAAAATGTGAATCTCATCATATTCCTGCTCTTAATCTACTACATCATTGTATATACATACATACAATTATATATATACATGTCTTAATAAAGACGAAAGCGCTTTAATGAAGTCACGTTCATCTATTGTGATATTTTAATCACAAACACACACACACACACACACATATATATATATATATATATATGTATAAAAAAAATTGTGTGTGACTTTATATCTTTTTGGGTAAAATGATACTATTGTACTTTAAAAAATATCGGTTTTCATTCCACAAATGATAACGTAGTAGCTATTCCATACATTTGATGCAAAAAAAAAAGAGTATTAGTCAAAATAATAACTGTATACTTATGCAAGAGGATGACAAGGGACTTTATTATTCAGTCATTAATGATGTGAAATATAGACAATACATGATACCTGTAAAATTCCCGATTATCCTGGACATACTTTAACTAAATGTGAATAAAGTCCCATATTCCCAGTCTAACCTGCGTTAATCACATAAATATATATATATATATATATATATATATATATATATATATATCTAAATATGTTATTTATCGATACAAATACGTACGTGGCGTATTTTCATTTATTTGTTTGTAAGATGACACCACGCAACCGTGTGTGCATAGGGAAATGGCATTACATTACGCACACACACACACACACACACACACACAAAAACACACACGCTCTCTCTCTCTCTCTCTCTCTCTCTCATTAACACAATGACTACACATAGGAAATACAGATACCCACACTAGCACAAGGAAACAAGTCAAACTGAAGGTTAAACCTCTGCACAAGGACGAAATTAGCTGATGTCTATCGCTTCTCTCATTTCATACTCTTAGCGCTACATTCATGGTATAATATCTGACTTTACCAAATAGGAATATGCACTGGCACGCACCGAGTTTATCGATTGTCTGTTTAGATAAAAGGATCTTCTAAAATCTATTTTCACTCTAATCTCTATATTTCGAAATAATAATAATAAAATAATAATAATAATAATAATAATAATAATAATAATAATAATAATAATAATAATAATAATAATTAATTATATTATTATTATTATTAATATAATAATAATAATAATAATAAAAATAATAATAATAATAATAATAATAATAATAATAATAATAATAATAATAATAATAATAATAATAATAACAACAGAACAAACTCTTCGGAACCATCAAGAAAAGACGATACAGCCATCTAAGAGGGGAAGACAACCACCAGGAAATTCCTGAAGCTGAATCGAGTATCACAACAAACATGTAACATGGCTCCAAGAAGTCAAAGCAGAAGAAATGGGGAGAATAAAGCAAAGATTCACCGAAATCACGGCAGACACAATCAGGCACCAACTAAAGAAAATGCCCAACTGGAAAGACCCAGGTCCTGATGAAGTCCATGGATACTGGCCAAATGGATGACCACAGGGAGAACTTCCTTAGTACAAAAAGACAAGAACAAGTGACTACAGCCCTATCACATGCCTACCAGTAATGTGGAAGTTACTAACAGGTATCATCAGTGAAAGGCTATACAACTACCTAGAGGATAATAACACCATCCCCCTCAAACAGAATGGCTGCAGAAGGATGTATACGGGCGCAAAAGACCAGCTCCTGGTAGACAAAATGGTAATGAAGAACAGTAAGAGAAGGAAAACCAACCTAAGCATGGCATGGGCTGACTATAAGAAAGCCTTCGACATGATACCACAAACATGGCTAACAGAATGCTTGAAAATGTATGGGCAGAGTATAAAACCATCAGCTTCCTCAAAAGTACAATGCGCAACTGGAATACAGTACTTACAAGCTCTGTGATAAGACTAGGAAAGGTTAACATCAGGAGAGGGATCTTTCAAGGCGACTCACTGTACTCACTACTCTTCGTAGTAGCCATGATTCCCATGACAAAAGTACTACAGAAGATGGATACTGGGCACCAACTCAAGAAAGGAGGCAACAGAATTAACCATCTGATGTTCATGGACGACATCAAGCTGTATGGTAAGAGCATCAAGGAAATAGATACCCTAATCCAGACTCTAAGAATTGTATCTGGGGATATCAGGATGGAGTTTGGAATAGAAAAATGTGCCTTGGTCAACATTCAAAAAGGCAAAGTAACAAGGACTGATGGGATAAAGCTACCAGGTGGGAATAGCATCAAACACATAGATGAGACAGGATACGAATATCCAGGAATAATAGAAGGAGAGGATACAAAACACCAAGAGATGAAGGACACGATCAGGAAAGAATATATGCAGAGACTTTAGACGATACTCAAGTCAAAATTCAACGCCGGAAATATAATGAAAGCCTTAAACACATGGGCAGTACCAGTAATCAGATGCAGCGGAGGAGTAGTGGAGTGGACGAAGGCTGAACTCCGCAGCATAGACCAGAAAATTAGGAAACACATGAGAATACACAAGCACTACACCCAAGAGCAAATACAGACAGACTATACACAACACGAAAGGAAGGAGGGAGAGGGCTACTAAGTATAGAGGACTGAATCACCATCGAGAGCAGAGCACTGGGGCAATATCTGAAAACCGTTGAAGACGATTGGCTAAAGAGTGCATGGGAAGAAGGACTGATGAAAGTAGACGAAGACCCAGAAATATACAGAGACAGGAGAATAACAAACATAACAGAGGAATGACACAACAAACCAATGCACGGACAGTACATGAAACAGACTAAAGAACTGGTAGTGAAGAAACATGGCAAGGGCTACAGAGGGGAGAACTCAAGAAGGAAACAGAAGGAATACTAACTGCGGCACAAGACCAGGCCCTAATAACCAGATGTCCAAAGAACGATGGACGGGAATAACATCTCACCCATATGCAGGAAGTGTAATATGAAAAAACGAGACCATAAACCACATAGCAAGCGAATGTCTGGCACTTGCATAGAACCAATACAAAAAGAGGTACAATTCAGTAGCAAAAGCCCTCCACTGGAACCTGTACAAGAAACACCAGCTACCTTGCAGTAATAAGGTATCAGAATAGATAGGGTGATACGTGCTAATAGACCAGACGTGACGTTGATTGAAAAAATCTAGAAGAAAGCTTCACTCAGGGATTTCGCAATACCTTTTTTTTGGACACCAGAGTTGAAGAGAAAGAGAGAGAAAGGATTTATAAGTATCAAGACCTGAAAATAGAAATAAGAAGGATATTGGATATGCCAGTGGAAATTGTACCCATAATCATAGGAACGAACACTAGGCACAATCCCAAGATCCCAGGAAATCAACTTGGAAAAACTAGATGTTGAAGTAGCTCCAGGACTCATGCAGAAGAGTGGGCTCCTAGAAACAGCACACACAGTGAGAAAAGTGATGGACTCCCAAGAAGACAGGATACAACCCGGAACCCCAGTCGGATGGGATGACAGACAAAAAAAGAGGAAAAAAAAATTATTATTATTATTTTATTATTATTATTATTATTATTACTACTACATACCATGTAAAGCAAATTTTTTCTTCTCTAAAAATATTACAAATATCCAATAAAATATCTATTGACAAGAAGTATTTATAATGCATATACGTTTTAAAGCAATTTATACAAATCTTAACACTCATTAGAAGGGTTATAAGAGAGAACTTTATCTCATTTATTATCTTGAGTAATGAACAGGCCACCTTAATACTCTGCAAAAATGGAGAAAAAATTTCTATTGCAATACCAGTACCTCGATTACAGGAAATACATTTTATACGGAAGAAATACACTTAAAGTTTTATTACGTTGTTCATAAAAACGTTAACTTGCCAAAATAAAAAGAATTTTTTCATAAAATAGAAATTTAATCCATAAAAAGTTAACTTAAAAAATTAGAAAAACAACAGCTAATAATAAACCAAAAAACGTATCCATCACTGTTACTGCGCCGTGGTTGAGCAGGCAATCATGGACACTATGAAAGACGCCGCCATTTCATCAGCCACTCGCCGGCAAGAATCATAAAGAGTAACGCCAGTACGCAAGACGACCAGAGTCAGTGACGAGAGACTTGAACTACGAGACAAACACACCCGACACCATATGTAGTACTTGGGCTTACCTCGAGTGCGTTGGCGTGGTGTTGTTCGACCCGTGGTTGGGGGTGCACTGTGGCCCACTGCTCGTTTGGGAGGGGGAGGGCCTTGGTGTCCGAGGAGTCGCTGCTGCCGCCGCCTCACGCTGGAGGAGGATGACGGGGAGGGAGACAACCGGCGGAGACAGAGGATTTGGAAGGGAAGGAGAGACGAGAAATGAATGAGACGCGACGTGGCTGAGTGGAAATGAGGTATGGGACTAGAGGGCTGCTGCCTCACTTGCAGCCTTGTCGTGTCGTGGAGGCATTGACAACATATTGACAACACAACTTGCATTTAGTGCTTACTGAGGAATTTCACTGTCAAATTTCACTTTATTTAAGATAATTACAATAAAAACGTATAAGGTGCCTATGCTAAGAAATTGCACTAAAACATAATAAAGATTCTTTCTTTCTCTCAATTATATCAGTTATTAATACATGCCATATTTCAGTATTAGTTAAAAACTATTACGAAATGTTAATGCTTATATCATAATGAAATTATACAAACCTAGATTTCAAAACTTCTTTGTACGCAGCGATAACTTCCTTCAACATATATTCAAGAATTTATATGCTCTATGCTGATGAGTCACGACTAAAATATTCTACGTATAAAGAAGACAGAAAAATAATGCAACTAAAAAATTCGCAATTGTTCAATCCTGGATTCCGAGGACAAGACAAACCTCTCTGAAGAGTGTCCGAGGGATCTAACTTGATGAATCCTATGGATGAGCCTCTTCGGAAATGAAAGTGGAGAAGAAAGGGAAATGCGACATCATTAGCTATAGAACTGATGACCAGAGGATTGAAGGCTAATAATACTGAATTTACTTTTCAAAACATCTTGAGAAGAAGGAAAGAAGAATCATTGTCAAGTCGAATCTAAATAAAATTCTCTGCTGAATAACTAAGAAATAGAAAAGCATGAAACATTAAACAATTGCCAGGGAAGAAGAAGAAGAAGAAGAAGAAGAAGAAGAAGAAGAACACTGGGATATATACATAAAGCCAACTTTTCCAGTAATAAAGGACAAACGAATGAGAAATAGAAATACAGATATAATAGACAGAACGTTTCTAAAAATCCATCCAAGAAGGAGAAATAGAGAGAAACAGACAAACAATAACGATAAAATCTGAAGGCCAAGTGAAGGAGGGAAAAAATAGAACTGGCTTTTTACAGAAGAAAAACAGAAATACAAAAATGAAGGCAAACTATCAAACAAAGCCAAACAATATCAGCAAAGTAAAACGCCAAGTAATGGAGAACTCCCGACGATGGTCGATAAGTGAAGAAAAAGGAGGCAGGACCTCAGGCGCCAAGGTTTTGACCATGAAAGTGAGGAATTCGTGTTTCCTCCACCTTTCCCCAACGTCTCCCCCCAACCTCCCCCGACGCCCCTCCCGTTCCCATCCTTGCAATCTTCCCCAAGTTTTCTCCATCCACACCTTCCCAACATCCCCCCGCATCTCCTGGAACAACCCTCCAGCGAGGAGAGCCAACTCCTGAACTCTCCATCATACTTCGAAACTAGAAGTTACTATCGATGCTATTTTATGCCCAGCAGCCTACTGAATGACCAGGGGGGGGGGGGGGGGGGGCACGTGCTTTCTCTACCTCATAAGAAAGTATACTAGGTTGACTATACTGTTAAAAAAAACACTGCAAAAAAAAGTCATGACACACACATCAAACATCTATTTACCCTCAGAGGACGACACCGGAGAGGTATAGTCTTTTTGTTTCAGCGGGTCGTTATAGGATGCGGTCGTTGGCCCATACCCTTTCACCATCTTCCAT
>NC_087216.1:42755562-42770562 GCF_015104395.2 Macrobrachium nipponense | reverse complement strand
ATTTCCACTGTACTCGCTCTTAAATTACTTTAGGTGTGTAAAGTGGATATTATATTAAGGAGTGTCCGTGGCTTAACATTTGTGAATATATATATATATATATATATATATATATATATATATATATATATATATATATATATATATATATATATATATATATATATATATATATATATATATATATATATATATATATATATTCTGACTTGCTATTTAATCAATTTTCTATCATGAATATTTCGATAGCCCCAGAAGATAAAAGTCTGGAATTATATATGTACGTAAGAACTCACATTATCTATCTATCCATCTATCTGCATGAGCTGGATAGATATGCAGACAGATAGAAAGACACGTAAACTGTATACATCTGGATGAATGTACGTAAGTATACGCATTATCTCTCTATCAGGTAAGTTGGACGATAGATAGGAAAAGAGACTACAGTTGGATGAGCGTGCGTGTTCCTTACTTATGCAACTACGATGCTGCTTCGTCTCGAACTTTCCCGGGATAATTTGCAGAGCAAGAAGTGAATGGTAACTGTCAGATAATGGCCAAGATAAGAGCTCGGACGACGTCATCATTTCACCAGATTGTAAATGTAAAGCGAGCCAACAGTGAGAAGAATGTTGCAGCAGAAGGGGTCTGGAAGTGGAGATGGACTTGGGTAATGAGAGAGAGAGAGAGAGAGAGAGAGAGAGAGAGAGAGAGAGAGAGAGAGAGAGAGAGAGTAATTTTAAGACGAGATAGAAAGAGGAATAAATGTGGAGAAGCTCAAAGAGTCAAAGTATTAGAATGAAAAAAATCAAATGAGGTTCCGAAATTCAGTCAAAGGGGAGGGTTACTGCAGTTCTTGGAGAGAGAGAGAGAGAGAGAGAGAGAGAAAGAGAGGAGATCAGGAGGTTGACCGAGAGAACGAATGTTAAGCGAAGAGAGAGAGAGAGAGAGAGAGAGAGAGAGAGAGAGAGAGAGAGAGAGAGAGAGTCTCAACGTTACCGAAATGCCCCAAGCAAACACATGCTATTTCAACGGAATTCTTCAAAAGGACTTGAAAGTTTCTTTAACTTCCCCGTCCCTTACTTTTCCCAAAGTTATCCTGCCTCTGGCACGATGATGACTATTTACAGTAAACGAATATTACAAATTGATGCCAATTCATCTCTACAAAATTTAGCCATTTACGTTGTCGGCAAATTTGTTTCTGGTACACACATGAAACGATTAGGAAGATGCGAATTTTTAATTTGATCTTTCCATTTCCTCACTAAATTTTTGTTTGCTTTCAGTTAGTTAGTGAATTTTCATCAATCATTAATAAATTAAACGAAGAACTGAACTACTGATTAAATTAACATGACACATCTTACAGAATAGGACTATTGAATTTCTTCAAGACTCGAAAGAATTTGTTCCTTTTCAAGTCTAGTTTTGTGGACATTTTACTATTTGTTTGTATCATATATATATATATATATATATATATATATATATATATATATATATATATATATATATATATATATATATATATATATCTGCAATATCTAGGAGCTCTGTTCATTTCATGATACACAAAACTGTTTTTTTTGTCCTCACGTATTTGACCACTTGAGAGCTGTTGCAATATATAAAAAATGTACGTTTACATGATATTCATGGTTTTCTTTTATAATTTCCTTAGACGTCAGTTTTTCTAGGCGCATACAAACTGTCTTGTAATATTCCATTTTTCAAGAGTCGATGGTTTCATATTATTTTACAAGATGATTCCTTACTCCATTTATGAAAGAATAAATAGACTTCTTTCCCGCTACTTTAAACCTTTAGAAAATCTTCTTTTCCAGTTCTCCAATGTCATTTCTTCCTTTGAAGTCTGGGTGAGTCGCTTTATTCGGATTTTCATCTATATCTCCTCTTTAATCACCAATAAAATTCAGCATATTCAATTTCTCGAACTTCATCAAAAACTTTTCAAATATTCTTATGTTTGCTATAACAATATCTTACACTTTCGTTAAGCTTTAGCCAAGGCATACAAGAATCATTGTACGTTAACTGAAAGGGATGCTATTTGTATCATTACTACCAAAGGCCTTCGACTGAATTCTATGATACTATTGGTTTTGCGTGTGGTCAGAGGTTAGCATCACAAGGAGTAAGTTATATCATTATTATTAAAGTCGAGTCACCTGAATCATTAAAATAAAAAAAAATTATATAAATAAAATTAGACTGTAATTTTGACTCACAATACTAGTTTTTAAATTAATCTATATAATATCGCCAACAACAAATAATTCGTTAAAGTTCATATATTGTAAAGCCCCAAAAATGAAATTCATAATTTCTAATAGCGTGTTATAAAATGATTTTGAGAAATAATCTTGCAATATTCTGTCTTAAAGAAAGCTTAGTGAAATTATTTTTGGATCATTATGTCTCTCTTGGTAGAGAGAGAGAGAGAGAGAGAGAGAGAGAGAGAGAGAGAGAGATACAACCCATGCAAGGATATTCCTTGGCTTTCTGAATCGGTAATACAGTCTTCCATTTCGCTAAAATATATCAGAAAAACATTGACTTTAAATTTGCAGCAAAGAAGATAAAGCAGAAGAAAAAGAAGAATATAAAGCGCAACAACCACAACAAGAATAACAAAATGAAAAGAGTAAAGGGAAAAGAGGACAATTTTAAATTGGTGGTGATGGTAATAAAAACAAATGTGAGGAAGTATTAACAAAGTGTGATCTGAGCATCTCAAGCCAGATGGAGTCTTAAAATATCACAGGCTCTTAATTTTTCGCTTTCTTCACTCCAAGCACTTCTCATTCAGCGAGAAGGAAGGGCTTTAAATGGCTTAAGCTTAGCTGAGAATATTTCAACTAGTTAAGAAACTTCTATCCAAAGTCTTCAGATATCTTTAACCTAACTGTATGTTATAGTAAAAAAAAGAAAGAAAGAAAGGAAGAAAAAAAAAAGACTCCAAATTGAAAGTATTGTTTGACTTGCTTCTTATTCAGGCAATTAAAAAAAATCAGTACGATTCCATTCGGGTACAAATGTAATTGGATATCAATCAGTCTCTGAGAGCATGTATGGAAAATTTTCATCCGAGGTCATATTCCAATTCTGTGCTGATCTCTACACAGATAAACTTAACTACTCATTCATTATTCGTGGGTCAAGAGGTCATTTTCGCATGAAGCTCTTATAAACAAAAGAATTTATCAAGAAAATATGAAGAGAAATGCTGCAGAATCCCTTCATAAACATACAGTATATACAAGGAAAGGATTGGACACGAATGATTTTAAGGAGGACAACAATTTTAAAACTGAACGTCTCGAGGAGTATACCAGGACCACCTTTGGCAATAGATGGACAAAACTTAAAAACGGATACTAATAAACAAATATACCTGGTGACTTTGAGACAATGTAGAAGTATAAGACCATTTTGTATCATCAAACCATTTTTTTTAAAGAAATGACATTCGATCAATTGCTTTGAGATGATACTTTTTGGATATCGTTAGAACCATGTCTGGTATATGACACGGAATTTTGATCTTTACCATGTCAGTCATGTAATCCAATCCTGCAATATTGGCAATGGAGACGACTTTTGAAGTATTTAAAAAAGTTAGAAAAATAAAAAAACACATAGGAAAAGTATGAATAACTGGTCATTGGCAAGATAATTGGAAGAGGTGGTAAGAGTAAAACAAATAAAGAAATAAAGTTGAGAGGAAAAAAGGTACGGAATAGTCATGGACTCCAGGAATTAAAGGAGAGAAAGCAGTTGGAAACACCCTAGTTAAATTATTTTTGTTAGGCAAGATCGTAAAAGAAAACTTGAAGAGAAAAAGAAATTCCTAAAAATGTTAGAGGCCTGACTAACGTTGCGCCAACACTTGCCATGCAAATGAATGTGCAAAGAACCAGCTTCCGGGTTCCCAGGAAAAGGAAGACCTCGTATAACCAAGAATCAGAAGGAGTGAACCTGAATACTTCGCGTGGCAAAATTATTACGATACCTCTACACGTCTGGTCATTTGAGACCGTATCATTTATTTATAAATAGAATTATTCAGTTATAGTGAATTTGAAAGTATTGTAATGAGCAAAACCAAGATTTATTTTTTTTTTAAAGTTTTTGAATAGCGAAAGCAGCAGAAAATTCGTATGAGGAAGTTTTCTTTGGATTTCGGGTCAAAAAGCCAACCCGTACATGGCGGATGGTCAACTGGACAGATGAATAAAAAGTGATCAGATAACTTTATAGGAGGCGGTAACTCAAATAGAATATTTATGGTAAAATCTTCATAGAGCTCTTTCTCACAGAGAGAGAGAGAGAGAGAGAGAGAGAGAGAGAGAGAGAGAGAGAGAGAGAGAGAGAGAGAGAGAGAGAGATCTATTAGGTAAAAATAAAATCCTCTCAATTATTTTTTCGTAAATTAAAAGGCTTACTCCTTTCGATGCATAGATTGGTAAATCATTATTTATATCCAGAGTTCTTAAAAATATGTTTTATATACCATAAATAATATGCAAGAATAAGTTCTTAACAAATGCAAAATTTATTTTCATTGAATTGTTCGAGTAGTTGACCTTGAAATCCCGTGGTTTCTTTCGTTTAACTACTTGGAAATTCGCCAAAAGAAAGGAAATCAATAGGCAAAAAAATAAGAATAATAATTTCATGTAACCTCTTTTCTCTTTGTAGGCGGTCATGAATTATATGAATATTTATGATCATGCAGGGAGAGATTAATCGATGGAAGAAGTATGGTCCCTTTAAAACGATTGGATATCATTTTGATTAAATAAAATTTACCTGTAGTTGTGGGCGAGACGTGGGTGATTTGAGACTCCAGAGGGGCGGCGACCCCCTTCGACAGGGAAGTCCTAACATTAGGGGCACGAGCCTCTTTTGAAGAAGAGGAAGAGATATTTTAGAAAGGTCAGCTCTACATATAGGGATTTTCAAGTCTCTGTTAAGTAAAACTTTACTTCAGTTCCGTCTGTTACTATGCTAGTGGTAGTTGCCGTAGGAGCAAACATTACAGAATCCGAGTTCTAGTATCTTTTGGAAGAATTAGAAGTCAGTTAAACCTTTTAAACCTGGCCCAACTCTACCTAATTAACAGGCTATAAAATTTGAAACCTTGACTTATGTATTATCTACGTATGTATTTATGACAGTAGCATCTCTAATAATATAAGGAAACGGTACATGATTCCAGTTATAACAACATTTAAGGAAAAGATGAAAAATGACCGTTAAAAACCTAACTTGACTTCATGTAGGACCTGAAACTTGGAGGTCTTGTGTACTCAACCACTAGAGTCTTATGGAGCAAAATATTGAAGAGTGAAAGCGCTAGGACGATTTTCACGGGATGATGACCAAATCTGATTTAACCCAACCTACTTACCTCAACTTACGGCCTCTAAAACATCCCAGAGCTTCGATTTTTCATTAGTTACACCCTTTATTATGGCGGAAGTGGTTCTCTTAAAAAAAAAAAAGTAAGGCTTACGAAGCCTTGAGAAAAAAGGTATGTAGCTAAGTAACCTCTTCCATAAAACATTTGAAGTTAGTAAAGATCACAATAAACGAAGCAATACAGGAAATACAAACCTAACCTGACAAGAAGTTTCCAAAGCATTAGTGATTAGCCCAAGAAATAGGTCGCTAAATCTAGCTTTTAGGGAACAAAAAAGAAGGTATTCAGCCCATTTAAACCTAAACTGACTTACGAGGTCCCATGTGGAAGCTAAGCTCCTATTTTAATGGTTAACTGCAATTCTTCTCCACTTAAACACTACAAAAGTTTAATTTCTTATACTGCTTCTTAAAAGTTTCTAAGTTTATTATGAAAATGGCGCCTGAAGTGAAGTTTCACCCTGTAATTAAGATCGGAATGGGAAAGTTAGTTGAAACTTAAGAACTACTGATGCGAGTGAATTTTTTTAAGGAGGGTGCGCACACATAAACATAGAGCGGACTTTACAAAAGTCTACACAGATATTCATTTTATGTACATGTCCATAACGCATGACAAACAAGCACACGGATGCGCACATGCTTTAGTCACAAGCATCACCGAGGAAACTGTAGTGACAGGAAAAACAATCAAACAAAGGTGTGAGGTCCACATCCGAAATGAGTGAAAACAGAAACCACATGAAACAACTTACAAATAAAAATGATGCTTTTCCCCTTTACCTTTTCATCTATCGCCTCTAACTGCTCAAAGAGATTCCTGTAGAGGACATTCTTCCTAGCGAGCTCATCGTGGAGGGGCAGAGCTTTCCTGACGGTGGACGGGTAGTGAGCGTAGAGCGTCAGCAGCAGCCTCTCACCCACCTTGCGCACCTCGTTGTTCGGATGTTTGAAGGCCGAGTGGCCGAACTCTACCAAGTGTCGGGGCGTGAAGCCGCTGCGTCATCGAAAGTTAAAAAGTGGTTAAATATAATATATGAAGATTTAAAGTGACGGTGTTAAGTTTTTTTGCAAATGTTAACAGGTTAAAAAAAATAGGGTTATGCGAAAATACTAAGGACTCCACTATCCTATAACTGACCTTAGGTTATTATAGTACAAAGCTCAGTGAGACGAGCATTTCTAGTTTAGGTCAGCAAAAAACAAAAGAAAGGATAAAGGGTGGAGTTTAGATTAAGCGACAAAGGTTAGAAAATTCAGAAAAGTAAAAAACAGTACAAGATTAAAATACTCCCTGTGTACACTAGAAACAGCACTGAATATTAGGTGCAAAGCCTTTGGTTCGATAAAAAAAATGCCAAATATACTATGATAAACTTTCATCGCTTCAGACCACTAGAAATGTTATTTTCTCATCAATCGTCAAATATTTATTCTTTTATAAGCAACTTACCAAATAAAAACTGAAGAGTCCAACATAACGGGTCATGATTTGCATACAGTATTTTCTAACTTGTGTATCGACTGGATTTTCTTCATCACAGTAATGAAGATGCGGCTCTCTTAAAAATAAATTGCATTTTATGCATGGTAAGGCTACCTCACGTACAAAAGAACTAAATAATTTGATATACAAAATACTGAAGATGGAAGTTTATTAAAAAAACAAAAAGCAATATTTTCTTCCCAGAGTATTATAAATCGCAAACACACTGCAGCATGAGAAACTGTCTTCTAAAAAGATCAAGGTGCTCCTTAACATAAAAGACTTCAGATTCATATGTACTAAATCACAGACTGCGAAGAATTATAATTTAAATTACATTTGTCATTGCGCTTCAATAAAGTATCCAAGCTTTTTTGATACTTCACTCCGTTGAACCTAATGAATACTTTCTTGAGAAGAATAAAAACTTACTTCCTTCTAGACGATAATAATAGCAAAAGTGCCTTATGATTATAGACTAATAATAATTAAGATTGGTATGGTTATGAAACTTTATAACATTCATCATTCCTAGCAACAACGTTTTCTGCTTTACAAAAAATTAAATTATACCTACTTTCACTTAAAATTATTTCTAAATGGTTACTGAATTCTTTTGTACTGAAGCTCAAAGGACTTCCGTATCCTCTAAAATGGTAAGCCTAGGCAGTCAGCTGATGTTGACACTAACAGCATTGAATTTTTAAATGAGAAAATAAACACATAAATTCACTCCCCTTGATTACATTTTGGAAGCGTTCCTAAGTATTTAATGTTATTGGAGAGAGAGAGAGAGAGAGAGAGAGAGAGAGAGAGAGAGAGAGAGAGAGAGAGATGGCTACCAAGTAGAGTTTTCAGTTTTTCGTAGATGAAAAATATACAGAAATTTACAACTCGTGATTGCATTACGGAACCTTTTTTGAGTATAATTTTACTGAGAGAGAGAGAGAGAGAGAGAGAGAGAGAGAGAGAGAGAGAGAGAGAGAGAGAGTTATTTCCATGGTCACCTCTTTTTCTAAGGATTAAGTTCAATTTCTAGAATTCTAGAAGCGAGGATCTTTTGTGTTTGGAAATTGTGAAAAATTTTAACCCATTTTTTCCTTTATGCCTTTTCTAATTGGTGTAAAGCTTCTTATACAAGCGAAGGAATTCAGCCATTCGTGACTCCAACCTCTACGTTATTCGAAAACTCTGAAGTTTCAGTTCAATAATACATATTATATATATATATTATATATATATATATATATATATATATATATATATATATAATATATATATATATGTATTTTTTTTTAACAACGGTAGTGTAATAGTAAAAAAAAACATCAAGTCTAGCCTTGCCATTGTCCAGCCCAACGACAGTCCGTCTTACCACTGGCCCCTATATAAGTATGCAGAACGAAAATACCTAGGCCCAAATTTTGGTACAGAATGTAACACCCTAGGCCAGGGCAAGGACTTACCGTCTCGACCCTCTCTTACATTCCCATCATTGTTGATAGTATTGATGTTCTCGTAATGCTGTTATTAATTAATTAATTAATCAATAATAATAATAAACCATGTTATTGACAAACTCACCTGTCCCTATCTTTGGGCAATGCCGTGGCACCCAAAGTGGTGAGCTGTGTCTCGACGATGTTGGCACGGCAAAGAGACCCTCGAGGATGAACTGTGTTGGTCAAAGGTCGAGTCACTTCAACACCGACACCACCTATGCCCCTGGAAGGCATGTGATTCATTGAGCGGGAATTGTGTGAGGTGGTGTGGATAGGTGTAGACAACGAAAGATAACAGGTTGATGGAACTGGTTTGAAATCAGGACTATACATAACTTCAACATGAAATGTGAAGAACGGAGAGGATTTTTTTTTTTATTAAAGAATGATGCTTGTGTAATGTGACCTAATCGCATGGGAAAATTTGAGAAATATAGGTTGGTGGAAATTTTAACTATGGAACAGAACTGCAGAACTTCAGCAATGACTGAGAGGTGGGAAGGGGTGTTCTAGGAATTGCTGAGTTGATAGTGTAATATTGTCAGAATGAAATCACTTCACATCAATGATGATCGAGAGTACGTGCAAGATAGATGTGACTGTGAGAGGGAATAAAGTGTCTCTGATGAGGCTTTCATGTGTGCGCGAATAGGCTTGGGAAGCTCTTAGAATGATTTTAACACAGACGTTTATCCTGGATTCTCCAAATAAAAGACAAATTTTCTGCTTTTTAATGGAGGCTTGAAAGAGAAAGAATAAGTGCTATTTAAAAATTGAAGATCAAGGAACAGTTGAGCTCATTTCTCTACGTGGGAAGGTAGTCTGACTGATGAAAATATGGAAAGGTAGTTAGACTGATGAAAAATGTAAATGAAGCGAGGAGGAAGTTTATAAGGAGAGACTATTCAAGAGTGAAAGATGTTTTGGTGATCTGTGCTGTTTTTTCATCATGTCTATTAAAAGAAAAGGTTATATTGCTGAACATTTTTCATGGGAATTTTAAAAGGACGAGAGCCACAAACAAAAAGCACTGGACTTTATTTACGCATACATCATGACACTTTTAGTATATTCCATATTCAATATCCAATTCAATCTACTTCTGAAATAACATACTCTAAAGGGAATTATGAGCGATAAGCGATCTCCACCAGAAATTCCAGTAGTTAAAGTAAATTACATAATAAAAAGAGGCTCCAAATAAGGCTGCTACCCTCTCCCATTTTCCCTTTTCCTCCAATTTTCCTTCTTTCCAATGCCTGTCCAACTGGTCTGGCAGAAGACCTCTCGTTTTCAGATTCTGATACCAGGTACCAGGTAAGGATAACAAGAAATAAGTCCCGCCTACAACAGATCGGATGGAAGTGTCTCCTGAGAGAACAACACTTGAGCCCTGCCCCTGACTGCAGCAGATGAGGACAGAGAGACTAGATACACTTCCGTCACGCTTCAGTAACCAAACCATGAGGACGCTCTTAACCTTGCTCCTACCGCCGACCAGTTACCACCTCTGAACCGGCAGATTCTCCAAAGGCTTGCAATATGCTAGGTAGGTGTCTGAAAGTTTGGTCTCCCGTCTAGCCCCCCTTAACCAATCCTCTCAAGCCTAAATCCCTTCCTCGTCTTACCAAGAATCATCACATCCTTCCTTTCCTTCCACGTTCCATTGGCCATCCGTCCTCCTTGGGAGCGCCATGTTGAATTATTATTAAGTGTGTAATGGGTATCATCCTTAGACCCACGTTTGCTCGGGCCTCATTAAAGGATTAAATAACTCGTGTATGCCCCCAATCCGTAGTAACTATGGCATCTTTCCTTTTACGGGAAGCTGTTTGTGCTGTGTTCACGATTTCATCGCTTGCCCGATTCTCCCACGAGCTCATCAGTCAGGCTCCACTCGCTGCCTGGCCCAGCCAGTAAAAGCTTAGTGAATATATGTGCACCGATTAATCATATTCTTGAAATCATTTCATCGATTCGATTTTTGATTCTCTGTTACTTGTAAATTCACTAATGATATTCAGCCTTGAGTGTTAATTCTAACCTTTCCTTTTATCTCCTTTTCCTCATTTAAATTACTGTCGAGGTCCCCAATTAGCACCTTGGCTATCTAGGTTTAACTAAATTTCTAGTGGTGGTCGTAGTAGTGTATATATATATATATATATATATATATATATATATATATATATAGATATATATATATATATATATATATATATATATATTATACATATATATATATATATGCGTGTGCGCACGTGTGTGTATGTGTGTTCGTGTGCGTAAATGTGCGTGTGCATGTGTCGTAGAAATGGGGGCCGGGGTCACAGGAATGATTTCATAGTCTGTTGCTTACTAGTTAACCCAGCTGTGACTGGGTACCATCATCACCTGGGGCTACAAACGGCCATAAATTGAGGAAGGGACCAACAGTACACTTGTTAAGATTGTGTCTATTAAATCTGGTGTCACAACATCTGGGTAAATGACACTTGTTAAGAAAAGGGAGACTCTACCAATCTGGTGTACTCTTCTATTGAGGACATACTATAATAGATTCACATCAACCATGCATTTGATGTCTATGTCTGTCCCTTACGACGCTACTGATTGGCTGTTGATAAGCCAATGACGGCTGGAAACTCTCAGTCTCTCTCGAGACTTCACATAGGCAGGATCTATGTTCTACCAACTGAGGGATAAGTCTTTCAAAAGCATCCCTCAGGAGAGGTGGAACAAGCATCCTGCCTATATGAACTCTCGAGAGAGACTGAGAGTTTCCATCCCTGTCATTGGCTTATCAACAGCCAATCAGGAGCGTATTAAGGGACGGTTGATGTGAATCTACTATAGTCATATACACATGTATACATATACTTTATATATATATATATATATATATATATATATATATATATATATATATATATATATATACACGCACACACACACACACAACACACACACAACACACACACACATATATATATATTATATTATATATATATATCATATATAATATATAAAATATATGAATATGTTTAATACTGTCTCATGCAAAAACCGACCTTTCGAGTGACAGCGACAACATCTCGAGGATGGTTTTGACAGCGAGGTTTTGCGTTCTGGAGGCGTTGTCTGAAGTCTTGGCTAATAGGTCTGGAAGGACTTTCTCGAAGGTGGCTGTGATCTCCTTGCGACTTACTCTGTCAAAACAGCAAAGATAATAACTGTTAGCTTTTAACAAGTTCCTTTATTTATTATATATAATTAATATATATATATCATAATATATATATCATTATATATATCATATATATATATATAATATATTATAGAATTGTATATTATATAAAAATTATCCTGTCTGGAAAGGTCAGTTTTCTACCCGATACGCATGCGCTCTTCCTCCTCGATATCTTTACTCTTTTTGGACATGCTTTTAACTGAAAATCCTAATAATACTCAAATGAAGAAGTAAGTGAAGATATTTCTGACTTACGTAGCAGAATTCGCACCTGCATCTGGTATAAAAGAACAATGTAACAGTGTCACCAAACAGTCAGAATTTCTTCATATGGTTCGTCTGGATCTTAAGATTGGTATTGATATAAATAACAGGATAGATAGTGTGAAGAAATTTAGAAGAATTTAGAATATGCTGCACTGCTGCATACTGACATGAGAAAGAAATAGACATGAGTCAATAAAAAAAAAAATAATAAAACCACGCTTTTATTTCAAGATGCCCCAGAAAGTATAAAATAAATAAAATAAAACTTTCTCTGACCCACAATCTTAAGTTAATGGTCGCTTACTCCTAAGCATAAAAGTGTGGTACACGTACTCGCCTAACTTCCATACAATTCTACACCGGCATATTTAAACTGGGAAGTTTCCGAATCTCGCTATGTACGTATACTCTGTTTTTTTCCATCTGTCCACCCGCCTGTGGTGTTTGCGTATGGTAACACTGTGTCCTGGGCTCTAGATAGTTACGCTATGTATAAGTTTTAGGTAAATAAAAGGATATCTGGGTGTACATTTGCAACTGAAAAGTGTTTTAATAATTTACAATATGCGAATTGCACCGTTAATATTCGAAATGGGATATTGTTGTTATTGGTGACTGTAAGGTGAATGTAACTATCTAAAGCCCGGGACGCAGTGTTACCATACGCATACACCACAGGCGGGTGGACAGATGGAAAAAAACAGAGTATAGTGATGGTGTAAATTGGCTAAGACCTGAAGAGGTCTGTGAAAGCAATGAAGGCGAAAATGTTACTGTTATCAAAGACTTGCCTGTCACTTGGTTCCACAACTGCTAAGCTTCCTCAAGAACCACAATGATGTCATTGTTAGAAATTACTAGACAATTCGTGACATTTTGCATCAATAAAGTACGTTTTTAATGCACTACAGTACAATACATGTCTGTTTAGAATTATATCTAAATCGGGTAAGAGCCCCACGATTTTATGTCCTGCATACCATAGAGCAAGGAAAAGATTGCAAGATTAGGCAAGTAGGCACCCCACGATTTTAGTTTAGGCGTAAGTTACCATGGATATTGTGGATCACTGAAAACTTTATTTTATACTTTTTAGTGCTTTTTGAAATGAAACCGTGGCTTCAACATTTGTAATTAGTTCTATCTGTGATTTTTTAGTGTTTTATAATTGAATAAGTACAGCTTGTATCACGGAGTGACTGAACCAACTGCAGAGCCCCATCTTAGTTTGCACGGTTGTTACGAAAGTACACGAATCTACGGTCTCGACACGGCATGTTTCACAATTATGAACCCATAATCCCTTGTGTTGGCTAGATGTTCTGCATACCTACTACACAACGATAAAATTACCGAACTATTTACTTATTTATGCATTTATTAATCTATTGATTTATTTAATTATTTGTATTATTGCATTGTCATCGACTGTTAACATGTTCACCAAATCTGGGCGAAATCGGTTCGGTAGGAGTGGGTAAAAAAATCGGTTGCAAGTTTTGACCGAAATAGATAGACCGACAGACAAACAAGCAGACAAAGACGTCAAGTTAAATAAAAGCGTTTGATAAACTAATAATTAATCATGAAGAGAATGATTAGTAACATTTGATACGAATGATAAGAATATTAAGAATACGGAATAGAAATGAATAAAAATAAAAATTTTGCAGTATTGTGCTTAGGTAATGTGAACTACCATGAAATATTAATGAACTACAGCTCAGTAAAACATAGACTTCGAAAATATAAAAACAAAAGCAAAATTAAAATATTCTACAATAATTATTACTCTATAACAGACTGCACATTTAGCCAAGGATATATTTCATTACGATGCAAGTGTAATATCTTCCCAGCATGCTTCATCTGTTGTTATTAAAAGTTTTTTTTTTTACATTGAAATAACTTGGGTTACAACCTTCAATAATAATTTTAGTTTTCCGTTTATTTTTTAGTCTCACAACTCTTCATTTATTTGGTTGAATATCTGTACTTGACACTTGAATAATAACGCGACTAGTTAATCCCAGACCAAATTATCATAAGTAGAATTATTACTTGAGAGTAGTATAGTTTTGAATTTTCCACGTTCTTTACTGTTAAACGAAGATTTCATTAAACCTACAAAACAATATTTTTTTGAACAAACAGAGTAAAAATCGTTTTTGAGAGTACGGGAAACCATTAAGAAAAGGAAGTCGCTGTATAATAAGAAGCATTTTCTCTTAATGGGAGAGATTGGAAATGCATTTATCAAAGTAATGTCTTTATTAATACTACTGAAATAAGCAATTACCAAACTAATTTCATGAAAAACGGAACTACGCTAACCTAGCGAATTATATATCTTCCATCACAATAGCTGCTAGACATCAGAACTAACAAATTCGCGCGCACATAAAATAAATCTTCCCCATTCCCCGGCCATTAGGACCGCAGACCCAACAAAGAGCAAAAGGAACGTAGGACAGAAAATATCTTTTTCCAAGAATGTCCTCAGCAAGTGGTAGAGAAACTCTTAAACATATATGAGAGTGAAGCAGAGACAAAACACAAACACTTGAAAGACAACCATCTTTTGCTTCCAAAACTTCTGGACGCGGGTGGGAATTCTTATTCAAATAATTTTCCTGTCTGTGACAGAAATAAAACCAACAAAGATTACTGAAACACGAAGCTGAACTCCAGACTGGCATACAATTGCTGACAATCAACCATATTTAAAAAAAAAGATAAAAAAAATACTGAAACATATATGTAGAGGAGAGCAAATCTGCACACACTAAACAGGTCCCTGTTCCATCTTTAGTGATAGACGCACATGCACTAATAAAAGCAAAACAAACCAATAAACCTATAACTAAAGCTTGACATGCTTCTCGTTTGGCAGACAAAAATAAATAAACATGAAACGTAACAGCAAATAACTATACGATTCTCCCTTTATTACACACACACAAACACACACACACACAGACACACGCACACACACGAAAACAATAAAGATTATGGAAACAGATGAACATACATTTAACCAAAAT
>NC_087216.1:42735562-42748062 GCF_015104395.2 Macrobrachium nipponense | reverse complement strand
AGTATTTTAAAATCACTGTTTTCCTGGTCTATAAAATAACTTGCAAGAAAGAATCATACATACATACATACATATATGCATTTATTCATACATGCTTATCTCTCGGTATATTGTATATGCGTACATATAATCGTTGGCTTTTTAATAACACTGGAAAGTATAAGATTTAGATTTATTAAACGTAGACTTCATATTTTACCTTAAAATATGTAACAATTTTTAAAATTCATTTATTATTATTATTATTATTATTATTATTATTATTATTATTATTATTATTATTATTATTATTATTATTATTATTATTATTATTATTATTATCAATCATTTTACAGATATGAGTTGACAGATTGATCACCTTAAAGAAATATTGCGGGAAATTGAAATATTATGCAATCTGGACACGTAAGATTAAAATAATGAATAAGGCAATATCATAAATCCTAAAGGAGTTTTTTTTACATAGTTGAGTTTGTTTAAGAAGTATATTCACAACTGGCACTTGCTCGTGAACATTTACCTCAGACAATTTACAGTGGCGAACTTCAAATTTAAGGGTATCCACTTTCAAGATGAACAGTTTATTATTAAATTCTTATCCAACGAAGTACACGAACTCAATACTCCCGTATCGCTCATTCTAACAAAATTTCACGCTTCTGGCAACAATTAAGAATTGAGTTAGAAAACTGTTCAAGATTTTTTAAGGAATCACTGATATGAGATTATACAACCGTGTATTCATTGCTAATGAAACGTCAGTTTTACCTGAGTGTAAATTAATTATGCTAATTAGTCAACATAAGGAATTCTCTTCGAAATCATTTTTATTAAAATTTAGTACAGTACACAGTTAGCGCTAAATTAAGCACTAACTTTCCATATCTGATTCTCAGTAGGTTTTCATTAAATAGCGATCGTCTGAATGAGCTAAAATAAAATGAATTTAATTGTGTGGGATGATGAAGACTGGAAAATAGGCAAAAAATCTTTGGAGAAAAACTAAGCATAGAAGGGGAGAAAATTTTGTGAGAAAAAGTTGAGATGGCAGAAAAACTTCTTGTAAAAAAATGATTTGATCATAAAATGGGAAAAATAAAGGAATGATAGTTAACCGTAAAACGGGGAAAATTAGATAAAAATTTTTAATATCAAGAAAAAAATTTTTTTTTAATTTTTTCTCTTAAGGGACAAATTCTTGCAAATAAAAAGCTAATAAAAAACTGAATAATTAAGCATAAAATGGGAAAAAGTCTTGTGAGGAAAAGTTAAACAGAACTTGCTAAAAAAACGTGTTGCCAGATATAATTAGGTACAAAACGAAATTAATTCTTGTGAGAAAAACGTTAAGTATAAAACAAGAAAAAATTCTCGTGAGGTAAAATTGATTAGAAAAAAAAATTGATCAAGTTCTTGTTTTAAAAATAAAAATAAATTCGCCTTTAAAAGCTAATAATTGTACAAAGAAAAATGTAATAAAAAACTGGAAAGATTCTAGCGTGCAATGCTTTAAAGTAAAAAGGGAAAAATCTATTTCAGGCAGATGTATGTCATAGTTACTCCTTCACAATTTCTTTCAGTATCTAATATCGAATGATTTAAATGAGATATCGGAATTTTAACGTATCATACGAATTATTAATTTGCATAACAATGAAAAAGCTTTCAATTAAAGTATTAGATATTAGCGTTATTTACATAACATACAATGCAACGTGCACCATGTAAGATTTATATCTGTGTGTAACAAAGAGAGTCAACTGGTAATGTGACTCCATGTATAGAGTTGCCGTCGCCCAGCCCGTGCTTCCTAGACAAGAACGTAGAAGCTTGGTCTTTTATCAATCTTCCCGACTGTAAGAAACGAACCGAACTTCGGGAATTTTCCTGTCAACCCTCTCTCATATTACCTATTGTTTTCATTTTTTTTTCAGTACTTCAATGGTGGCAGGGGAAAATTCTTAAACTATAGGTCCGCAATAATATCTTACTATAAGGGCGTTATGCGTGTATGTCTGTCCGTCTGTCATTCAATCACCGCTAAACGGCTGGTCCGAAGGACATGAAACTTGGTAGGGTTATAGTGTGGACCCCTAAATGGTTTATAATGGGGTTTCATCCTAACTCCCCCAATCTTAAGGGGTGGGGGGGGGGAAGGGATTCCCTGAAACGGAGCTGGTTCTGCCCATGAAACGGGGCTGGTTATGCCTGTTGACTAGTTACTTTACGAATTTATCATACATAATTTCTGTATACATATGAGTCATCATTTGGAAAAGAAGACTATACATAAACAGCAATGACATCAAAGAGGATGTAGTTTGAGAAGGGGGTTGACAGAGAGAATGAGAGGGAGAAGAAGTGAGAGAGAGCAGACGGGGTGTTAGAGAGAAGAAAGAGGAAAAAGAGAGAGAGAGAGAGAGAGAGAGAGAGAGAGAGAGAGAGTTGGTATTAGAGAGAAGAAATAGGGAAGAGACCAGTGATGGTTGGGAGAGAGAGAGAGAGAGTAGACGAGAGAGAGAGAGAGAGAGGGAGAGAGAGAGAGAGAGTTGGTATTAGTGAGAAGAAAGAGGGAAAGAGACAAAGATGGTTGGAGAGAGAAAGAAAGAGAGAGAGAGAGAGAGAGAGTAGAGGTGGTGTTAGGTAGGAGAAAGATGAAAAAAAGTGAGAGAGAGAGAGAGAGAGAGAGAGAGAGAGAGAGAGAGAGAGAGAGAGCAAGTTTATCAGTTGTCATTCAGTTATCCCAAGCAGAGCTGGGTCGGTCAGCTAGTTTAAATAATGCTGTATATTTGTATTATGCATCGATATATTCCCACTAAATCCTGAAGTTACTGAGGACGTGTTTCTTTTGACATTTTAGCAGTATCAAATAGCAGCACGTTTTGATAATTATTTACAAAATTAAGTAAATCAATTTTCCTGTAGCAAACTGCAATTCTTTTCTTCTAAATTATTTCTTCAAAATAGGGGAAGTGACTTGGGAATTCTGGTGATCCCAATTGCATATATATTCTTCGGAATATAAAACATTGTTTCTATATCGAATGTAAAATTCTCTATCGTCTCACTCACGTGTTTCCGTTTCAAAGGCTGCGTCTGTCGACGCATGCCTGTCTACGTCTCTGCACCATAAAAAGTTATCATACTGCTTCGAGGAAAATAGTACGTCATATGTTAGTGATTTCAAAAGCTTCCAGTTATGCAACCAAATCTGCAGTTTCCCTCCCACTAAAGCGTAATGCTGAACTCCAGTTCTGTAGTTTCACTTACTGTAAAACGTTCAGTCGCATATCCATGACCATCTATTTATCATATATGCCCAGATGTCGTCATATATAATGTTCCACTCAAATTGTTTCAATAATTGTAAAGGATTAAATAACAAGATCTTTGGATTTGCTATTTTCATTATTTGCGTTTAGAGAAAAATGTTATAGTCTCATATGTCATGAAGAATTCGAAATTGGCAATTGACGACAAAAAACTACTGATTTCATCATTTTGATACATGGGTATCATTTCTATAGATGGGGTTATTCATATGGCACCATAATGTACTATAATAAAGAAAAAATGGAAACAAAAAGATTGTTTATTTGTCATTATAATTTTCGGCACTATCATCCACAGAGAATTTAGACGCCGAGGAATATGAAAGGTTAAGAAAACAGACGCATAAAGAAAACAGCAATTTCTCGGACTGCTGACGCTCGAAAACGTTCATGAGACTCAAAACCTGACGGAGTGAATAATGAACAGTGGCAAAATCTTCTTTCAACTTGCACGGCTCATCAACTTGGTTCGTGCATCCAAGAGCTTTCGTGTTTGAACCACATGTGTTACTTATATGAATATATATAATATATATATATATATATATATATATATACATATATATATATACATATATATATATATGTATATATATATGTATGTATATATATATATATATATATATATATATATATATATATTACGCATAATCATTCAGCTACAAATGTCGTTTAGTATCCAGTTCACGCTACATCGGGAATATCTTCTACGAGCAATTACCACCGAAGGAGAATTATAAGTGATAAATGGATTGGTACCAAAGTGTCTTGAACTTTATAAGTTAATTGCAAATCTACCGTATTGATTCCAGTTGAGAGCGGGGAAATTGTACTTAGCGTCTTTACTAACTCAACTCCACCATAATAGCTATGGAGTCGTTGGAAGGTACAGTGTTGAGGGTTCGAGAAACTTCGGTACCGATCCATCTATCACTTATAATTACTCATTGGTGATAATTCCACATCGGGAATAATCTCCAATGGATTGGATGTTAAAGGAGATTTGTAGCTGAATGATTATTTACAACTCACGGTGATGTGATAAAAATTCATATATATATATATATATATATATATATATATATATATATATATATATATATATATATATATATATATAACTAGGTAAGAATACTATGGTGGTAAGACATCACTGGCACCAGAGTTAGTGGGTGTGTAGGACAGGGGTGGGAAAGGGGTAAAGTGTAAAAATAACTGAAAACGACAGATATTAGTGTCTAATCCATAGTTGACACTCCCAATGCCCTTTAAGTCCAAGTTCAGCCGCGATAGGAAGGTAGTTAGTGAAAAGGGGCTGCGAAGGAATGACATGCAAAAATAACTGAAAACAACATAAATTGGAGCCTAATCCATAGTTTTCAAGGTTGCTGAGATTAATAGTGCCACTCCCAATGGCCTTCAAGTCCAAGTTCAGCCCTGATAGGAATTTGGGGTGAGAAGGGGTGACTAAGGGATGATGTGTAAAAATAACTGAAAATGAAAGATTTTAGTGTCCAATTTATAGATTTCAAGGTTGCTAAAAGGAATAGTGACAATCCCAATGCCCTTTAACACTAATTTAAGCACAGATAGGAAGGCAAGTGAGAAGGCATGAAAAATAAGATGTAATAAATGACAGACTAATGTCTACTACATAGTTTTTGAGCCGCTGAGATGAATAGAGACATTCCCAATGTACTTTATCTAAGTTCAACCCAGTGGAGGGGATTAGGGAAGGTGGTGATCTGTAAAAATAATCCAAAACTAAGATATTAGTCTCAAAGCCATAGTTTTCGAGGTCGCTGAGATGAATAATGACATTCCTGATGCCCTTTAAGTCCAAGTTCAGTCTTCAATAGGGAGGTTGGGTGAGGAGGGGTGAAAAATAAAATGTAAAAAATAATGGATATCAGTCTCTAATCTATAATTTTTGAGGTCACTGGGATGAATAAAGACACTACAGATGCTCTACAAGTCCAAGGTCAGCCCCAATAGAAATGGGAGACGGGGTTGTGGGTAAGAAGTGGTGAAATATAAAATGTCAAAAATGCTGGGCAATGAAACTGAAGTAAATATCTCAACAGGAAATGGAGAGAGAGAGAGAGAGAGAGAGAGAGAGAGAGAGAGAGAGAGAGTGGAGGGGGATTGGGAGGAGAGAGAGATAGAGAGGGAGAGTGTTTATAGGTTTTCATTCAGTTTTCCTGGGTAGTGATGTTTTATGTGCATCTGCAAACACGGGGCGCTGCGTGATTCATCAATACCTGAGGTGCATCAGTGAGTCAGCGTGATGACTCATCCCTCTCAATGTATAGAGTTAGGAAACGGTAACTTCTGGCAACTTCTGTCTTTTATCTGGAATACGTACATAAATAGAATGCCGAGTCTCAAAGGACTGAGTAGCAATTACATTTATGAAAACTTTGTTTTTTCACGGGACAAACGGAAACTTCTTTCTAACAGCGAACTCTGTACAAAGCAATCTCGTATACATCACTTTCGGCGTTCGGGTGATTTTTGGAACACAAAAAGATGATTATTCCTGGACAATACACATAATCAATAAGTAATAAAAACAAACATTGTTCACTGTATAAAACACTAGATAGTAAGAAACTTACATTCTAAAATGATTTGCATAATCATTTTGCACAATCACGTCAGGTTTTAATGAGTTTCATGACAAATTATTTTTAATTCCTTATCGCTAAGCAGGATTTTTCATTGTTCATAATCAGTAATTCACAAATGCGCTAATAATAAGCACAAATTCCCTTTCAACGAAAGAAAAAAATCTCTGTGAAAATTTCTAAAATGTGAATTTTCTTTTGTTCCTTCCCGCCTTCCTTCGGTTGCATCACTTTTCCCTCCTCCCTGCAAGTCACGACAAAATGTACAGAGTTGAGAGTTCAGCTCAGGACTCCAGAGAGAGAGAGAGAGAGAGAGAGAGAGAGAGAGAGAGCTTTTCCCCTCACGACGCCCTGTTGCTGTTCTCCCCCACATACTCCCAACCCCGCCCCCCAACCCCACAAACCAGGCGCACATTTTCTCTGAAATAATAATGAGTTGAAGGAAGGGACCAAAGTTCTGCGACTTCTGACAATTTCTTTCCTCGTCTGTTTCTTCCTCAAGATGGTTTAATCATTACGGTTTATGAATCCGTTTTCATACTTTTACGGTTCATGATCACATGATTCACTTGTATATTTAACATGAATTATATATATATATACATATATATATATATATATATATATATATATATATATATACATATATATATGTGTGTGTGTGTGTGCGTGTGTGTATGCATATATATACATTTAATAGAAAGAGACAACCAGATGTAAAGGCAACTCAACGCGAATAAAAGTATAAAAGAATGAAAGCAACTCTGAGCGCGTTTAGTACTCCATTCGCCGCTTTGTCTAGGTAAAGTCTCAGCAATGCTGTATATATCAACAGACTGTAAGAACTGAAAGCAAGCGAACTTGAATTATATGTCACGTCCTGGCTAAAAGAACACAACCAAGAAAGTCAAAGGGTCTCCATTTCAACGGTAAATACCACGGAGAGGCGAAGGTGCGCTGCAGAAAGTCGTGAAAAGAACAGGAAACGAGAAATCGACCCACAGCAAATGGGGAGGGAGATGATCCCAGAACGGCAGGATTACCGGTAAAAAAAGAGATATAGATCTAATATATATATATATATATATATATATATATATATATATATATATATATATACATACACACAAGGTGTAACACAAGTTTATGCAAATAATTTGGGAAACGAAAGAAAAAGTAATTCTGAGCAGAAAATGTCTATAAACGTATGCATTTTAAGGCGTTGTTTTTCGGTGAGGTAAATTTTTTAAATAACCGTTATCCGTAAATGGCCAAGTAAGATGGCGTGCACGGGATGTCGGAATATACCCGGGTATGGGGAGGGAGATGGAGCTGATCACTTCACTTATTACTCTAAGCTGCTTCGCTTTGAGCAATAAACTGGAGACAATGCATTCCCATTCTAACAATGTGGAATACTCAGATGTAAGGTTTATTTATGGGTTTTGCAACAGTGAACCCCACTGTCATTAAAAAAAAAAGAAGGAAATTGGCGATTAGGACAATGTGAATGAAATACTTCCTAATTAAATGTATTCTTTAGATACAGAACAAAGGGGAAATATGCATGTAGCACAGAAACCTTCTCCCCTTCCATCAATGGTATACACTGGACTCCAATAAATAAGATAAAAGCAAGCGGAATGGAATCTCCTCCAACAAAGATAGGCCTATTCATTACACACTGATCAAGGATTTAAAATTTATTATCAAAAACCTATCCTTCTCCATCAAAAGTATTCATCACACACCAGTCGAAGAAAAAAAAACACACATAAGAAAATACTTTCTTCTCTGTCAGATGAAAAAGACTTTCTTGATACGTAAAACTAATCATTATTTGCATAAACTCGTGTTACACCCTGTGTAACACGTGCATATGTTTATTTATGCAAGGAAGAATATCGCACTATATCATCCATAATAAGCAAGACTTGATGTTTGCGTAATGTTATCAAGAACTATATATATATATCTATCAATATTATCTATATATATATATATATATATATAAATATATGTATATCTATATATATATATATATATATATATATATATATATATATATATATATATATATTGCAAACTTCGGTGGTAACACGAGCATGTCAAGAGAGAGAGAGAACCTAGGTTAAAATGGCAGATAAGAATGGACTAGTATGGGTATATCACGTTTCAGTCATTATGCCAACAGAATTGGATCGCAGCATAGAAGAGACGGACATGGAGTTATGCAGCTTCATCCCAAAATGGTAGTCCAATAATGGAAAGGGAAAAATACACCATGAGGGAGAAGGGCTTTGACGAAATACATGGCATTAGTTAAGTTTCTAGAACGAGAGCTCTTAATGCCAATGCTGCGGAGGATGAGGAGTAGAATTTGCCACCCTTCCGAAAGTTCCATTTTGCCCTGTTGACGTTGGTAGTAAATTTTGCGTCGGTAGCTATTCAACTGCAATGGGTCGCAGCTAGAGTAGAGAACTGCACGGGACTAATAACCTCATCCGAAACACCTCTTAATACTTGCTGAAAAACTGAAAGCAACCTACTTCTAGAGTCACACCTTCTATGACAAAAAGATACGTTACGAGTAGATGAGCATTATATTATATAGTAACTGACCAAACAGGTGCTGCCTGGGAAAACTAAATGACATCCGATGAACTCTCTCTCAGTCTCTTTCAGTCTCCCTTACTCTTTCCCTCTTTCTCTTTTCCTAACACCCTCTCTACTATCTCTCTGTCACTTCCTCTCACTCTTACTCTCTCTCTTATTCTTTCTTCAACTCTCCCTCACTCTTCCTCTTTTTCTCCTAACACCCCCTATGCGCTCTCTCTCTCTCTCTCTCTCTCTCTCTCTCTCTCTCTCCCCTCCTCCTCCTCCTCCTCCTCCGTAACACACCCTATACTCTCTCTCTCTTTCTCACTTTCGTTCCATCTCTCTCTCTCTCTCTTCTCTCTTCTCTCTCTCTCTTCTCCTCTTCTCTCTCTCTCTCTCTCTCTCTCTCTCTGCCCTTTCCTGTTAAAATAGTTGTTTGAGTGACGTTGACCAGTAATTTTGACATTTTCCATGTCACCCTTTCTCACCCCTCTTTCCTGAATTTGGACTCCAAGGGCATTGGGAGTGTCACTATTCCTCCTAGTGACCTAAAAAACTATGGATTAGACACTAATATCTGTCATTTTTCACATTTTATTTTTCACCCCTTCTCTTCCCACCTTCCTTTTGGGGCTGAACTTGGACTTGAAGGGCATCAGGAGTGTCACTATTCATCTCAGTGACCTCTAAAACTATACATCAGAAACTGAAATATTTGCCATTTTCGGTTATTTTTACATCACCCCACTCCCACCCCACCCCCTTTGGTGCAAGTGATGTCTTACTCTCACAGCAGTCTTTTCCAGATAGTAAGTCATGTATATACCGAAATGAGGCATGATAAACATGTAGAGTTTATTTAGTCACTAAGTCTATGGGCAGAACCAGCCCTGTTTCAAGGAAGCCCTTCCCACACCCTCCCCCTTGGTGCCCTTTGATGTTAGTGATGTCTTACCTGCAAAGTATTCTTTTGTATATGGTAAGTCATACTATGTATACCAAGTTTGGCTGAAAATGCCCAATGTGTTTCAGAGTTATGCTGGAAAATACACACACTTACATACATATATATATATATATATATATATATATATATATATATATAATATATATATATATGTGTGTGTGTGTGTGTGTGTGTGTGTGTGTGTGTTTGTCTGTGTCTGAGTGTGTGTTTATTTTTAAGTGCAACTTATTCTAAAGGTTTCCCCAGGGTTTGGTGCACACTTGCACATCCTCATGGGGATTCCTGAGGCAAAGGAATAACGCTGGCATAAGTCTAACTTATATTTCAAACGAGTGAACCAACTTCACAAATTTTAAATCAATTTTTCATTTAATAAATTGATACATAAAAGAATCAATTTTTTATAATCAGATCTTTAGCACCATAGTTCAATTGAGCATTTTCTTATCATTATTATTACTGATTGCTGTTGCAGTTATCAGTAGTGAAAAGACACAAAGCCAAAAACCCGAAAGGCAAGCATCCACAGGAGTGAATGCAACTCATCAAAGGAGAGAAGAGAAAAAATAGTAAAATCAGGAAAGGAAATATTGCAGCGCTTTGCACGGCATTCAAGTTCCCAGGTCATTTAGCAGCTTGGGGGTCATTGTCACGCTAAGCAGATCGATGCTGCCACAGCAGACACAACATGCAACTTGCACTTTTTAGTGGTTTCCCGCATCACGTGATTTGACAGCTTTCAATCAATATCATTGTCTGGTGGATTAGTCTAAAGCCCACGAAGCACAAGGATTAGATAAATTGTCATTGATGAGTAGGCGCTGGACGATGGAAAACACGTGGATACACACACACACACACACATATATATATATATATACGTATATATATATATATATATATATATATATATATGTATGTATGTATGTATGTATATAATCTGTGTATAATAACCCCTGTTTGTAAAATGTTATTTATTCACATGTCTGTATACATAAACACACACACACACACACACACGCACACACACACACACACACTATATATATATATATATATATATATATATATATATATATATATATATACACACACACAGATACAGCGGTACTCTTCGCGTAAAAAATCTGCATAAAGTCTTGTCGTCGATCAGCCGGGGAGAGACTAACCTTTTTTTAAACAACACTGTGCCTTATATAATTACACAGAAACAAACTTACAAAGTACTTTAGTTCTAGCTTTTGACGACGTTTAACAACTCCCAGGTGTTGGGGGTTGCCATCTCGACCCTCTCTTTGTATTACCGTTATTTTAGACAGTACGATTACTCTACTAATCATAACAGTACTTAGCGGTTCTTAAACACTGTGTTTACTGTTTGTTCATACTTTTATGGTGATGATTCTACATGCAAACAATTATGTTTCAGTTAACTTGGACACAAATATGGATGGAGTGATAAATGAAAATACTGAGGATCTAACTTCAGAAAGAATGTATTCATAAACCGTTTCATCCCATCTACTCCATTACATTCGATTTCAAATGCACTTCAGGCACAGGAAACTAATGATCATTCTCGAGCTTGTCAGGGTTGAAAATAAACCTCGTTATTATGCACGGAGATAACCCACTACTAGCCTTCCCATTCATAATAGTCGTATTTTTTATTTTTCCTCTTACATTCACTCCAAACACACACATACAAACACGCCCGCGCGCACACACATACATACATACACACACACACACACACACACAGGAGAAAAGAGAATAAAAGACTCTAGTAGCTCGACAATTTCGCCTTCCACCAGGCCTCTTCAAGAGCTTTATTTTAACTAAACAGAATGAGTATTACAAAAATTTATAAACACTTTCCCACTGGAATAAAATAAAATTAACATAATTGTCAAAGTAAAAATTAGGTTGTTTAAATCATAAACAAATGGTCAAATCAACAATTCAAACAGGTTAAAAGAGAGAACTATTCAACGATTTGGTGATGGGTCATTTAAACTTTTCTCTTAATTTGTACTGTTGGGAAACAATATGAAGGAATAAAGGGTCCAATTTATATATGCCTTGACTGATATTACCAATTTATATATGCCTTGACTGATATTAAAGTTATTTTGTTTGCTAAAACATATGCAAGCTGCTTCTAACAAATTTCTTGCAATCATATCTTTTTCTTTGAATAATGTCTCTGTTTTGTTCCAAAAAGAATAGGAGAGCCACAGTTTTGTACATGTAAATTCAAAGTACTGTTTGGAGAATTTGTTCTTACACAATATCGATGCTGGGAAATTCTCTTATCGATATCTTTTCCTGTTTGTCCTAGGAAGAATTTGCCACATTCACAAGGTATTTTGTAAACCACGCCTTCTTCTATTTTGGGGCTATTGCAAATAACTGTCTTTCCTACTGTGTTGGAGTAAGAAAATACTACTTTAAAGTTTAATAATCTCAAAGGATAAACAATATCACTGAATGAAGGGTGGAATGGGAGAACCAGAGTACTACTCATATCATATTCCTTTTTGGTGTTTGTTCTATAATAAGTTTGTTTAGCTAAGAATAAACATTCCTCTATTTCCCTGATCGAAAAGTTGTTATTCATGCCAATTCTCGTGATAATACTATATATATATATATATATATATATATATATATATATATATATATATATATATATATATATAGCACATCTACAAATTTACTGCTTATTTATGTCAATATCAATCACTCTGAAATCCTTTTCATTTCATACTTACCGCATTTGCTATTTTCCGAGCGGAAGGGTGTCGCCCTGTTAAAGGTACGTTGTCTTTCCAAGAGCCACAAAACAGCTGGTACTTTTTCCCCATCCCATGAGTCCGAATCTCCTGGGGCCTTCTGGGCACGACCCGCAAGCCCAAGACTCCTGGGGATTTCTGGGATTTAACCCATAATCCTCTTGCGGAGTCCATGAGCTTG
>NC_087216.1:42690562-42733062 GCF_015104395.2 Macrobrachium nipponense | reverse complement strand
AATGTGATATGACTCATATATTTATTTATATATATATATATATATATATATATATATATATATACATATATTAAAATAAATTAAATTATAATATAAATAGTTTTTATATATACATATATATCTATATATATTTCAAAGAAGAGAGCCCATTTTGGACCCTATACTTATGTTTCTTTTTCCTAAGCAAATTGGAAACCAGAAGGAATATTTTGAAAGAATAAATATACGAGCGCAGGAAACGTCAAATCCAGTAAACGCAACGCTATCTTGTTTCGATCGTTTGGACCACAGTGAACGACTGTATTTTTGAGTCAAGTCCCTTCTCCCTTTTGAATAAGATTTTAATAAGACTTCACACCTCCATGGTAACTTGTCATTCTCTTGTCAGACATTAATGCCGGCCATATGCCAAAACCCTCGAAGGGTTTCTTGCACTTAAGGGAATAGAATCGCCTTTTCTATTATAGTCCTTTGTACGTAAGTTCCCAGCCTAATTTTACCAGAAGCCATTAGCAGCTAGTAGCCCTCCCACTCGCAAAAGTTCACATGCCTCGATGACCTGTCCCTTCTTGTCTTCTACCTGACCTATTTCCCTTGCAATTGTTATTGGAACCCCTCCGCCTCCGCTACTCCGCCCACTCATACCTGCATGACCGATGGTCATACTAAAAGCTCTTGACCCACAATAGCCTCCTTTATACCATATTTTCTACACCTCTCTTGACGCTGACCCGGCTAGTCTCTTCCTGAACCAGCTATCCCTGCAGCCCGGACTCTGCGCCAATGTCCGCCTTGAATGCTCTGCCGCGAGCCCACCATAGAAGTTATTATAAGACGCTACTTGAAGAGAAGCGTTTGACTGTCCTCAGTGAAGCCTGCAAGTGACCTACGTCCTTCCATCGATGCCCTGGCCTTGACTACGCCCGTCCTGTCGGCACTTCACCTCCTATTCCTAGCACTCGTTTCCAATTTCAAATGTTTTTCTACTCCCATTCCTTAACATTCCCATCTCATCTGAGACTTGTGTGAGCAATAATAACAGTGAAGTTGTTTTAGACAAGTGATATTCAATTGCGCTACCAACCTGCTATATGTGCATAGAGTAATATAGCATTCGAGTAATTCACATGCTTTTGCGTTTAGCTTATATTAATTTTTCATTGCACTTGTCGATCAGCTCTGACTGCTTTGCAGATCCGTTTAGCGTGCTCCGATGTGTGCCTTCTCCAGTAGTTCCACAGTGCCACTCAATGTATTCTGCCAGTGCCAGTCTCGGGTAGAAGCCCGGGATACCAGCGAGAGCAAAAGCCTGCTTACAGTGCTCCACAGCATAGTACTAGTAAATGTAGATAGTCTTAATTTCAGGATCCTCATTTAAAGTGCTCTTGATTGCAACTTGGCGGCACATTTGTCATTGCTATTGTACATTGCAGAGTCAATCCTGAGAGTGCCACGGAGCCGATTAGTGCTCCTGTATCATATCTTCTCGTTAACCTTATAGAAATAATAATTCACTTGTGGACAAACTTACATTTACATTAAGTCCTTGAAGTAAGCTAGTTTTTCTATGAAAGATTCTCTTTACATTTTTCTGTTCATAGCCCTAAGTGCCCCCTTGGTCTGCTTCAGTGTTCGACAAGGGGTAGATTTTTGAGCAGAGTAAAAATTTTGATTGCGCAGATAATTTATTTAAAAACCTGGCATGCAGACTATGAATATATATTATATATATATATATATTATATATATTTTTATATTTCTATAAATGGATGTATGTAGTGTATGTATTTTGTATGCATGTATGTATGTGAGTGTGCGTGTATGTGCCACTCGCTTTAAAACGCATTGAGCAATTTCAATCAAACTTGGTATTCATATGACTTACATCTGGGTATGAATACTGTGGCGGTAAGACATCACTGGCACTAAAGTATATATAATATATATATATATATATATATATATATATATATATATATATATATATATAAAACCTCTATTTACTATATCAACTGCAAAAAGCCTATGAATTCGAAATAGAAAATAAACGAAGAAATTCTCCCTTCTGCAAATTATTTTATATTTTGCAGTCACTAAAAGGAATGCGAAATATCCTAATATATGTAAAAGGAAAACCCCTAGTATAAAATAGAATGAACATGCTCTTTTCTCATTGCTGGAACAATCCCTCTTTAATTCCATCCATTTGCACACCCAAGTTATCGATTTTAGTTACGAATCTGAATGGACAACAAAAAGAGGGACGAACCGTATTGGAGATCAATATCTCTTTAACCCAGGTTTACTAAAGTTGGCATGTTTGTGGGAAGATTAATATAGAAGGCGAATTTTATTTGTATCAACCAAAATACGTCACTCATCTGAAATTACTGAATGAATGAGTTACAGTATCATTTCAGTACAAGAGATATCCATGGTTTCTAATATAAAAAGCATCTCTGTTTAATATATATGTGCTATAGAAGTAACAAAAGAGAAATTGTTTTATCGCTCTTAAAAGCGACGGTAATTTACCAAAATTCTTAAGATGGGGGACAGCTTTCATATTATTATTAAATCTAATAAAAGGAAATTTTTGTGTTGCAAGATTCTTTGCTATATTGTAAGATGCGGAATTAACTAAGCTAATATTTGACCTAGACGGAATATTGGTTTTATGAGCTTTTATTGTGCCAATAACATATGGAAGCGGCAAAAAAGACTACACCAAACAAACAAAAAAAGGACCATACAACACAAAGCTTTTGCTTGTGTTGCCATATACTAATATTATGAAAGATATCTCCCATCTTAAGAATTTTGATGTAGTACTATCGATATTTAAGAACAATAAAACAATGACACATATCCTTCTCAAGAGCTCTCCCAACATGTATACTAAAGGATGTGTATATAAAATTCCATGCAAGCCTCGTGACAGCTTTTATATTGGTCAAACTAGTAAAAAACTTGAAAAGAGAACAGAACAGCTTAAAAAAATATGTAAGATATGCACGGGTGAACAATGGAATCTGTGTACTTGTCAGGGAGAACAATCATACTATCAACTGGGGGAAAGGGGTGGATGGGGGAAGACAGCGTATTCTAATAATGCACTGGAAAGGAATGTCATTGAATATGCTTTTATTAAAAAACGTTATGGCCACAATAGGAATATTAGTAAAGGCATATATAAACTGAAGATGTTCATATGAATAAAACTAAATGGAGAACGAAACCTTGTTATATTAGGATGGTATCTCCACCCTTCAATGAAATGTAAAGTTATTTACCTCATCATTGTACCTTTTTTACATACGAAGATATATATATATATATATATATATATATATATATACATACAATATATATACATATAAATCTATATATATAATTATTATATTATCTATACAAATATATATACCACACACACACACACACACACACACACACACACATATATATATATATATATATATATATATATATATATATATATATATATATATATATACACATAAACTCTGACAACTTCCGTACATGCTTTACGAAAATAATCAATGAACATTTTAATGCACTTGATGTAAATTGATTCCCAAAAAACCCCTTAGCAACTGGCTCCCTTTAGACCGACTCTGCCCTTTGATGACGTAATATGGTGTATAAATATACTTGTCCCAGATGTGACATGGGAAATTAGTGGATCCACGAAGTGTCTTCTTAGGGTACAAGCCGATTCTCATAAGGGCGTTAGTCATAGAACGGGATGTCGCCTGTCCAACCCAGACGCATCTAATATAAGAAATTATTCTTTATAAGTAAAAAAAAAAAAAAGAATACAAAGATTTCTCTATAATTGGACAGGTTCCAACAACCTCTAAGACCTATTTATTTTAGAGACATTGAAAATAAAACAATTCGTTCCGGTTTTAAATAACCCAGTCCTCAGCTGTTGTCAACTTTTTTTAATCTTGACTTTGTTTGTTTGTTCTTAACGCCTGCTATTATTTACTTTTCGTTTCTGCTTTTAGTTTTCCTCTTGACTTTGCTCTGGCAGGTTGCTCCACTCTTCCCTGTTATTTATTTATTATTTTATTATTTTTATTATTATTTTAAATTTTTTTTTAAATAAACCCTTATATTATTAATGTTCAATTTCATAGCTTTTTTAATTTATGTAACTTGTGTTTTGACTTAACTTATTGTGTGTTTTAAATATGGTATCCTTTTAAATTGACCTATAGATAACTATTGTTTTTAATTTTATAAATTTTTTATAAATTTTTGAAAATTAATTTTTTTTACATCCATTGTAGAATTCCTTGAGGATGCAATAATGTATTGCGAAACGTCGGAATAAATGCCATAATGTCAAAATCCTGTGTGTTACTGCCTGCCTTCATCTACATGGTGTGACTCTGCCGAGTGGCCAGCTGATTTTGGCTATAAATTGAATGCGCAAATGATGCTGTTTTAAATAGATAAGTCCCGAGAGACTGAAAGATTACTTAACAGAGTGCACCATAGATCTAGTGTTCGAGACAGATGCCACTCAAGAATGGATTAAAGAAAAACAAAAGTAAGAAGGACAGAGGGATGAAATAATACCTGATGGAGAAAGGATGACTGAAGTTCAATATTTCAGATATTTAGGAACAATGATATTCAATACAGATTCTCTGCGTTCAGGAAAGATATTAATAGGATATGGCGGATGTTCCAGACATGGATCAGATTATGATGAAGGAGATTTTGAGAAATCTGTTACATGTCATTCGCACAACCCTGCCAGGATGATACGCGGTAGTGTCAGCTGGGTCCCCCGGACGCCAGGAAAGTTGGACAATCCAGATCTAACTGGCTGAGTACTGTGAGAAAGGAAGAAGAATCGGTGAAGAGTTGTTGAATGTAGGGCACAGGAAGAAATGCGAGGTGGAATTTGCGACGCGCGGTGTTGGATGCTGATACATACATACGTACAAACATGATCTATGCAACTACTGCCTTATATAAAATCAGCTTAGTCATCTCTACTATTTGTATCGATTTCTTTCTCAAGCCTATTAAGAATAATTAAATTAAAAATTTTAATCACAACTATTGCAAGTGCAATACCTCTTTACTCAAATTATTCTTTCAAGCCAATTTTCTCTGGAACCTTTATGACTGCCAATTTCCAATCACCAGGTTTTATTTGCTAATCCTGTAATCCACAAAGCAGTCTAGGTAGCATACATACATAATACTAATATATGCATACCTGAATGCATTTGAGAACAAATATCATATGCACACAAATCTTTAGTTGCAGATTTAAAAAATAAATATCGTAATATTTATATTTTTTTGTGTAAAGTTATTTTTCTCAGTAAGATTTTACGCATACATATTTTTTTTAAAACAGAAATAAATTACAAATAGAAAAAGAAACTAAATTTGTCACAAAAGCCACTTTCATGCAACAGGTAACAAAATTTCTGTTACTCTGAAGAGAAGAGAAACAGAAAACTAAATCATTTCTTGCATGAATTCATAAACACGTATCTTCACTGCATTTGAGCTCCTATTTCCAGAGTAAAACGTATTTGCGAGAATTTTCTAATAGAATTCTCGTCCTAGCATACTTTCTAATTGTTTTTATTCATATCTGAAATCCGAATCTCAAAAGGTTGTGCAGAATAGGTATTCTACAAAAGTGACAATTATACTCTGTTTTTTTTTTTTCATCTGTCCACCCGCCTGTGGTGTTTGCGTATGGTAACACTGCGTCCCGGGCTTTAGATAGATACGCTATGTGTAAGTTTTACGGTAAAGTAAAGGAAGGATATCCTTGGGTGTACATTTGCAACTGAAAAGTGTTTTAATAATTTACTGTATGCGAATTGCACCGTTAATATTCGAAATAGGATATTATTATTATTCTTGAATGTAAGCTGAATGTAACTATCTAAAGCCCGGGACGCAGTGTTACCATAACAACCACCACAGGGGGGTGGACAGATGGAAAAAAACCGAGTATAGTGTAGCGTCGTGATAGTTGAGCGAAACATAACATTTAGGTCAGTGACAGTTACAGTTAATGATGTTTTTACCAATGTGATCGTCTCTTATATCATGCATTTGTTTTAGCACACACTCCCACACATACGCACACCAATACACATAAATGTTGTTTGTCAATTTTCAACACGAAACGTCAATGAAACCCCCGATAGGAAATTTCCGCAACACTAGCTGCCTCAGACCCCGTACACAGAACGCCCACCAGCAGCACGTCAGGGCCGCATACGCACCTACGCTATCCATCACTGTCTTGCACATATTCTCCTCCCTGGATAATGAAGCTTCAGGTCCTTTCCAATACCCCTTTTGTACCATCACCACTATCTGGAGGTTCATCTCTCCTTCGCTCCACACTCCCAAACTGTCGGTTCTTCTTCAATCTATCATCCTCCATTCTTTCTACAGACCGCACTTCTGAATACGCTAATCTGTCCTTTAACCTAAAATAACTACTTTACCACACATACGTGCTATACGCACATACGCGCACATACATACACACACAATACACTCACACACAACACCACACACACATATATATATATATATATTATATATATATATATATATATATACGTATGTATGTATGTATGTATATGTATATGTGAGTGTGAGAGACAAAAAGCTATGTGATATATCATACTAGACACAAACGTCCATTCAATAATGTGTGGGTATAATAATCTTCTAGTGCTTAAAAAATCACAGTAGATGCACGTGACTTCAAGATATAAGCGAATACCACATGAAAAATAATAGGCAGAAATTCGTAGCCGAGCGCTTTCGTCCTTTAATGAGACATTTTCGACGCACAACGTCACATAAAAAGGACGAAAGCTCTCGGCTACGAATTTCTGCCTATTATTTTTCCTGTGGTATTCGCTTAATATCTTTTGGTATGAATTCATGCGTCCGCCCACATAAATGAAGGTATAAAATTTTAAAGAGTAACAAGTCATATCACTGCATGTGAAAATTTGCGTTTTATGAATTGTGAAAATTTTTTATAATTCTCATAATCTTTGAACGTCATAAGAATTTTTTAAATGATCAATAATACTTTTATATTTTATCTCTTAAGCTAGGAAGATGTTCACATTCTAATAAAAATACTCAAAATAAATTTTAAAATATATTGACTTCCTATATCATTTTACTGGAGTTTTAAAATAGCGTTAATTCATGAACACGACAATCTTACAGTGCTGCGTAAAATATACATTTCTTTATAGTTTTATCTGTATATTTTTGCCTAAATGTATTCTGAAGTGTTTTTGACTCATTTTTCACATATCACGGGGTTAAAGATGCACTTTGAAATTTAATATACGTTCATCTTTGCGTTAAGTATTATTAATAAATAGTTAAGAGGTTTATTACTTTCTATAATAAAAATTAATGATTAAAACGTTTAAAAAAATTCTCAAAACATACTTAAAAATACACTGGCCTGAATAGTACGGTTTTCTGATGTCCAAATTATATTGTGAAAAATATTCGCTTCTGTGAAACTCCGTTTAGAAAATACTTTTGGGGTGAATTCACTCCAGTATTTCTATTTTACTCTATTCATCTTCTTTACAAATAGCTATGAATATGCAATATGCAAATACATTTGAAATAGGTTTATGTCTCGAATCAGCATAGGTTTCTGAAAAATTTCTCGACCTGCAAAATATTCTTGGTTTTCTGTTTTTCATCGGTAATAAAAATGCTCAAAACTTAATTAATTTCGATTCTAGTTCTGCCACACAATATCTATCAAACTATATATATAATATATATATATATATCATATATATATATATATTATTTCTGGTATATATTATATGTATATATAATATATGTATTATATATCATATATATATATATAGTATGATATGTATCTATAATATGTATAATATATATATATTATATTATATAAAATATATATATATGTGTGTGTGTGTGTGTGTGTGTGTGTGTGTGTGTGTGTGTGTGTGTGTGTTTGCTAAAACATATGACTGTAAAATATAAACACCATGTATAAAATGTCTTACTTTAAAGAACTATTATATTGTATTAACGAACTTCCCTTATGAATTGTTAATGGAAACCAGTAATTCGTATTTTCTTTTGTTATCCTGTATTCGTCGCCTAAAAGCTGAAAAGATTTTATTGCAAGTGCTGTTAAAAAAATTTAGGATTAACAAAAACGAGGATCATCAATAATATCATCTATTCTCTGATTTTTCGTTTTACAGGCTTTATTCATTTAGGTTTTACGCTCCATTTCCACAGAATGGAAACTTGTCCACTGTCATTACACTTTCCCTTTACTTAGAAAGAGCCTGATTTACCCAGTAATTAAAGCTCATTTGTTTAGTTAACATTATGCACACTACGTTGTTGGGGACCGTTTCTGATACATGGAACTTACAGAAAAGCAAACCTCAAAATATTCCTCTCTGCGATTTTGGAGATCAGAAAAGGTCCCGTCCACTGACCACAGAAGTTGCCCTTTCTTTTTTTCAATTTTTCTTGACGAATGAAGCCATTGTTTAGAGTAAAGAAATAACTAAAGGGCTGGACCATACAAAACAAATGAATGACTGACGAATACACAGATGAATACTAAAAGATCATTTAATTTACTTTGGGCAGAGTAGGCTTCTTTCTCTAAAGTATATATACCTTCTTCATTGACCATAGTGAGGAGCATACCACAAATTGGTATATGTGGAATAAATTCTTCTTTATTGAAAGATATTCTCTTCTTGTAAGCAGCACTGAATCAGATTGCATTTGGCATTTCCTAAAACTATTCCCTCTGCAGTTTTATATGATAACTAGAGATGATGCGATTTGGAGAGTATACAGTGATTTAAATACAAAAATATTTCTTATATTCCGTACATGTCACATTACCACTGAACACAACCATGAAAGAAGCCCAAAGCTGAAATCTCATCGGTTATAGCAGCGGCCAACAAGTCTGCTGGTTTATTATCGTTCACTGACAACATACTACTAAAAATCGGACACATTATTGATCTACAGGTTGTCAGGGCACGCTAATGACAACTGCAGACTCGTTAGCAATGGCAACAGAATCTTTAAAGCCTTTCTTGACTTTTTTACGATAGTACAAGATTCAATTTAGTAAAAGAAAAAATAAGAAAAAAATAAAAAAATCTAATCCAACTTATCATCGGTCACTTTTCAGTTTAAAAACAGTAGAAAGAAAGAGAAATTACTCCAACTGCAAAGTGAAATGATCCACATGTTTAGAAATCTTACATTACCTTCTGTAGCATAAGTGTTGTCACAAGAGAATGTTAAACAATCTACACGAAATATTTACATGCAATCAAACTTTAACTAGAAAATAAAGCAAGAACTTTATGCTTTTATTTCTATACTACTAACGAGCAGGAATACACATATATGATACAGTATCTATAATTCTGCTTTACAAAGCTAACTGCAGTGAAAAAGTATTCTGTTAAGATACATCAAGCAAAATTCTAAAAGATTTGTAACATAAAGAAACAGTTATTGAAGAAGAGATTATAAACCCGTATACTTAATTAATATAATAACAATGACTCAGTCTCTAACAAAATGGTCATAGGCGGTAATGAAAGAGCAAATGAAAATAAAAGTAGCCAGAAGGAAAAGACCTGCAGGCAAAGGTTATAGCATGTTCTAGTCATGAGGTATTTTACTAAATACCGTCGAATAATGAACAAGGAAAAAGATCACAAACGATGACGGCATACAACAGCAAATGAAAATTACAGTCACTTGAAAGATGACAACAAGAAAAGAAAATAATGCATTACCATGATATAAAAATGTTCTTGTGATATTTAGTAAGCATACAGGCATCAAAAAGCTTTCTCTTCCAACAGAACTACAGAAGGAAAGAAGAATTTTAGTCATTTACACTTAAAAAACGGACATTGTGAAATTAGGTTAATCACTACAGTATTCAATTTGAACATGACTAATTTTGTCACTTGACAATGTTTACCAGCATGCATAAACAGAAATGACGTAACGCCATAAAATCTTCCCCAAATACTGTCAATACATGGGTTTTCATGATAACTTTAAACAAATATCAAAATAAGCAGCAAACATAATTTTCAATAGTGAATAAAAAATGAGCAATCAATGATATCTGTAACAAAAGAAAAAAAAACTGACTAAGAATATCCTCATCGTTTGTTATTCTTTGTTTAGTTGTGACTCAGTACAACTCTAAACTACTCGAATTACAAAGCAGTAAGAGACAGACGATTACAGATGATTAAGGCTAAATCCCAGAGCAGAGGGCGACTGTCAAGAGAACCAGTTCTATGGCGTTATTCAATTCTCGTGAGGGAGACACATAATTACAAATGAGTGTCTACATGCTACTAAGTACAATGTACACAAAGACATACATAGCTACCTAACTACAGAGAATCTAGGTTCATGCTTTGCACGGACGGTTCGCGCTACACTAAGAGTTGGAAAAGGAAAAGCGTCCTCAGTCAGTTCCCTGGAGATGCCGGGGATCATTTCCAAGAGGCGCTACGAAGCCAAGACGAACCAAGGAGGGTGACACTTACTGTTTAAGGGCGGGCAATGTCTGTTCGTCGTAGTTAACGTACGCTGACGAAGGGGGGTTGTATGGGGCTGGCGAGGGGGCTGGAGGGGCGGCAGGTAACTGCCCGTGTCGGGGCGAGGACGGTGGTAAGGGCGTTTTGTTTGGTTGGAGCTGGTGCCGCAAGTCCGGCAGCGGCGCTGACGGGACTTTCAGGGGCGGCGGCGACGGAGACTTGGGCGGTGAGGGAGGTGGTTTGGGCGGCGTGTTGCTGGCGCGGGCGGGTGGGAGTTGACTGGGCTTCCCGTGGGCGTGAGTGGGCGAAGGGTCACGAGAGTTGGGCTTGTTCTGTTTGGTCTTTGGCGGTGGAGGTAACTCCCGCAACCCCTTCGGTCCCGGGACGTCGTTCCTGTCCAGCTTCTGAGGGCGTGGCCGGGTTGGGGGGGTGAGGGAGAGGAAAACAAACATGTTAGACAATGAAGACGGAGAGTGCAATGCACACACACACACACACACACACACACAATACACAGAAATATGTGCAAGGAATAAAAGACTCGGGTTTTCCGAGGTCCATGGGAAAAGTGGAACATCTATAGCAAAATCTTATGCCTTTACCCTAAGGCTTTGCTTGCCATCATATGCTCTATATTACCATATATCATGCTGTTGATCCCATGGCAGAATAAACCTACAAACATACGCACACACATGCAAACACACACACTTAATATATATATATATATATATATATATATATATATATATATATATATATATATATATATATGTGTGTGTGTGTGTGTGTATGTGTGTGTTCGTCAGTGTTCGTGTGTGTACGCTTACAGGTATGGATGAGCGAGGTAAATTCCTTGTAATTCCTAGTTTTCCGTAAACTCTTTAAAGAATATACAATCTCTCTCTCTCTCTCTCTCTCTCTCTCTCTCTCTCTCTCTCTCTCTCTCTCTCTCTCTCTCTCTCTCTCTCTCTCTTCGTCATTTAAGAAAATATAATCTAAAAAAAAATCCGAAATATTGCACATCCCGATAATTTTCATCAGAATAAGAATAACAGAAAACAACATACGTCCGGGATATAATCAGGTAAATCTGCGTTTTACCGGAGAGAACGAACAAAAGAGAAACCATGCAACAAGAAAATTAAATTTTAAAGAAAAAGTAAAGCAGAGACACAAACGCTTGTACTCAAGTATTTGGTCAGGAGCGAGAGAAAAACGGTCCCTTTTATTACTAGGAGGTCTCAAGAGCGTGATATAGTATACTACGTCTCCAAGAAAATGCTCTGGTCAAAAACTACTTGGATTCTCTCTCTCTCTCTCTCTCTCTCTCTATCTCTCTCTCTCTCTCTCTCTCTCTCTCTCTCTCTCTCTCTATAGTCGATAAACTTCATAACTGTAAAGTTGATTTATCATATATCATGTTTCTGCTCTTTTTAAATCTGTAATGGCACAATATTATTTTAATAATCTACGGTTGGATTCTTCATAGCACTGTATAAATATATTATGGGAATCTCATTTATCAGTATCCTACGTCAGTTTAATTAAATTTCATTTTGGTTATATCACTAATGTTATGGCAGGAGTTTTGTTTAAAAATTCCAATCAAAGAATAATTCTGTTCTCGTTAATACATTACGTATAGTTGAGTTTGGGAGCCAGTGATCATTGCTGTGTTGAGTCGAGTTTGCGATAACAATGATCCTATAAAAATTAATGATAACAGTTCCCTTCAATAAGGACCATCACTCGGTTTTCAACCCTCCGGGTTTTTATCGCCACTGAAGCTAAGCCCGATTTTCCACTTGGTTAATTGTCTCGAAAGGACGATATTGATTTCAGCAGAATGGTGCAAACAAATGGCCAGCTACTCATAGGTATCCATAAATAGTGGCTAAATAGAAATCTTCAAAGGGAATTTTTACGCTTAGCCTGGACGTTAAAGGAATATGCTTCCATCCAGCGTCCAGGCAGGTAGAGATACTGACATAATTTAATATACTAATATACTAATGTATATATCTAATATATATATATATATATATATATATATATATATATATATATATTAGTATATATATATATATATATATACTATATATATATATATATATATATATATATATATATATATATATATAGTATATTAGATAAATCAAATTATGTCAGTATCTCTACCTGCCTGGGACGCTGGATGGAAGCATATTCCTTAACGTCCAGGCTAAGCGTAAAAATTCCCTTTGACGATTTCTAATTAGCCACTATTAACGGATACCTATGAGTGGCTGGCCATTTGTTTTCACCATTCTGCTGAAATCAATATCGTCCTTTCGAGACTGGATATAATATATATATATTACTATATATTATATATAATATATATAGATTATAATATATTGTATGTATGTATGTAAACACAGTCAGCCCCTCCAAATTATTGATTATAATTACTGCTATAATACCATAAATTTTTCTTTTCCCCAAAGAAAGAATATATATATATATATACATACATACATACATATATATATATATATATATATATATATATATATATATACTATATAATATATATATATATAAGCGAATACCACAGGAAAATGATAGTCAGAAATCCAAGCGCTTTCGTCTTTACTAAGACGAAAGCGCTTGATTTTCTTGGACTGATCTATTTTCCTGTGGTATTCGCTTATTTAATGAAGTCACGTGCATCTACTGTGATTTTTTAAGCATATATATATATATATATATATATATATATATATATATATATATATATATATATATATATATATATATATATATACGTATATAGTATGGCTTATATGACTAACAGGACCGCATTGCAATCGGTGGTATCTAGTGGAGATATTTATTCATGAAAAGTTACAAGCTTTCTGGGACAAACAAGCGGTCCTCATTGTCAAGTATCCGTAGAATGGCCGGACACGTAGTCCAGCTGTGTTTATGTGTGTGGAAGAGTTGATTAAAGCCCTTGTTTTTCTAATTCCGTATGCTGGCTTTCGTGATCCTTTGACTACCCTTCCCTCTCTTGAGTGGCCCTGCCTTCGTGACCTCGGCTTTTCTCTGCCTGCAGCTTCTTCCAGGTGTTCAATGCTGTCCATGTGGTCTTCTTTTCTATTGCGAGAGTACGAGTTTTTTATTGGCTATCTTCAAAACTGTTTCCAGTCTTGCCTGCCATTATATTGCTTGCGCATGTCATGAAGTCATTCTCCACAACCAATCTGGCCGTTTTGTAATAAATCCTGTACAAAATATATATATATATATATATATATATATATATATATAGATATATATATATATATAATAAAAATAAAAACATGTTCTCCCAGTCTATTTTGCGGTCAGGAGAAGGAGGGCAATCAAGGGATCAGGGAAGCCAGCATATAGAACTGGAAAAACAACGGATTTGATCCATCCCCCCAACACATATAAATACAGTTGGACTACGTGTCCGACCATTTTATGGGTACTTGACAATGAGGACTATTTATCCTAGAGAGCTTGTCATTTTTCCTGAATAATTATCTCCGCTAGATACTATCCAGTTTCAATAAGGTTTTGTTAGTAATTGTATTAATGCGCAGAACAATTGTGTAAGTGATAAAGTTGATTTATCTGACATCGAGATAGATTGGTTCCGGAGATTTAAAAGAACGTATGGAGGGAGAGCCATGCTGGAAGTAAGAACTTTTGAGAAAGTGAGAAGACGGCTAGTTGTGACAGAGAACAGAATCCGGTTCCTTAAGAAATGCATAACAGGCTGTGTGACAATGGAATCGCTTTAAAATATTCTACAGAGAAACATTGATGAACATCCGTTTCCTGTTTTTGTGGAATAGATCTTGAAGGAAGACATAAGGAAGAAAAAGACAGAATTAGGAGAATTAAAGATGAATAGCAGAAAATTCCGAAGATAACTGACGGAGAAATATGGAGCCACCAGCTTAGACAACGTTTGCAAAGGAATTGAAGGTTATGTACTGGTATGTGCCGAAGTTTGCAGCTACGTACACAAGAATAGACTAGTTGCCATTTTGAATAGGTCGGGGGGATAAGAAAAAAAAAATGGAACTTTGATTTAGTCAAGAACATTTGTAAGAGACTTTTTAGTAGGAATGAAGTGCTTGTGTTAGGATGCGGTCCTAATTTTTTCATGGTGAACGATAATCATGATTTCATTGAAATGTGTTTAGGCTTAAAGGAAATAAATAAGAATAAAAATGGGTATGAAGCTGCTTTCTATAAGGGGCGCCATGTGGACGGGAATTAAGTTGAACAGATTCGTGTTTCCACAGAGGTTGCTTAAGGCTATTTATAGACTAGGCAAATACAAGAACATAAAGGTTTGCAAGGCAGACAAGGGGAGTAGGGGGGGCGGGGCCAGGCGGTAGTAGTGATGGATGCTATAGGTTGCGGAAATAAGTCAGAACAATTGTTAAATGATGAAAAGACATGAGAGGCTTGCAATAAAAAGCCGGACGTAAGTGGGTACAGTGCCGTTTTAATTAAAAAAAAAAGTACGGGGTTCTTTGACAAAAATTCAGGACGAAACGAAAAGAAATGAATTAGGACATAGAGCAATATCAGGGGAAATCCCACAGATCCCACATACATGAATATATGGGATCTCTGGGTTTTAGTAGTCCAAACATCCAAAAGGATCGCTAAGACCTATCGAAGCATCGACGAGATCACCACAGAGGAGTCTGGGGAAATTACTTTTCAACATAATGGGAAAATGGGTGGGTTTAGTATCTGAAGGGTATGTAAAACATACCATGAAATTTGTAGAAAACTTATCCAAAAACAACGTAAAATATTGTAAATTTGCGAGTTTAGATGCAACTTCCCTATCTACAAGTCAAGAAGACGATGGAAGTAATAAAAAAGAAATTGGAGGAAGGGGTTTATACATGCGACTTAGATCATGACGTTTAGATAAAAGTGTTGATAGCGGCCCTCAGCGTCAATGTGTTTTAGTGGGGCAAAAACCATTACATACAAAAATATGGTGTGGCTGTGGGTTCGAGTCTTTCGCTGATCTTAGCTAACATTTTTATGGAATGGTTTAAAACGGAAGAGGCGAGTGAAATAAATAAAGGGAACTTGAAAATCATTAAATGGGTAAGATACGTAAATGACATCCTCTTCATTTATAAGGAGAAGGGAAGAACTACACAAGTTGCAAGAAAACATAAATAAACTAAACGAACAAATCAAGTTCACAATAGAAGAAGAGGAGGAAAAAATTCCTTTCTTGGATGAACTTGGAAAGAGGGAAGGGAAAATTTAAAATTTAAGGTACACAGAAAGAAGACACACACCACACGTCAATTAATGCACACATATTTTCTTCAGTCATGGGAAAGAAATCAAAATGGGAGCAATGACAGTGTTGGCCATCAGGGCTTACAGGATTTTCAGTCCCGAATTCTTAGATGAGGAGCTGGAATACCTGGGGGAGACTTTCAGGAAATTAGGATACCCCAAGTATTGGTGGTAGCGGTCACACATTAAGGCAAGAAAAAACTACTTAAAAAAACTATTTTGGGGAGAGGGAAGGGATAAAGCAAGGAACATTTAAAAGGGAAGAAAATAATTACAGTTCCGGACAACAACACTATTATACCCATTAAAAGGAAGCTAGATTATCTCAAGCTGATAGGCAGTTACAAAACACCAATGGGAATAAAATAGTTAGAAACAAAAAATCGGAAGAGGGGGAAGAGGTCTAGATTGTGCAGAGCGTTACTTCGGCGAAGGTGGCAAATCTTGCAAAGAACGAAGAGAACAACATATACAGATCATAATTCACTACAATCAGACGTCAGCAGTTACCAAACATGATTTTTTTTTTGTACAGGAACACTAAAAAAATGGATAGACAGTTGTTAAGAATGCCTTCATAATATGAGCAAACAATGTGTTGGCAGACATTACTGGACAATGGAAAAGAAATGCAAAAACACAAGAGACCACATGAACAACAATGATCACCTGGGAGAAGCTGCAGGCAGAGAAAGGTCAAGGTCACGAGGGCGGGGCAACACAGGAGAAGGAGGGTAGTCAAAGGCTCAGGGTAGGAAGCAAACGGAATTGGAAAAACAAGGGCTTTAAACATCTTCCCACACGCATATAAATACAGCTGGACTACGTGTGCGGCTGTTTTACAGATACTAGAAAATAAGGTCCTGCTAATAATTGTAATAATGTACAGAAGAATTGGGGAATTGGGTAAGTGATAATATATATATATATATATATATATATATATATATATATATATATATATATATATATATATATATATATATATATATATATATATATATATATATATATCCACTAATTTTGTCTGGAGAAAAACCCAAACAATACTCATATTTTTTTATCAACGCCAGGAATTTCTGGTGAGGGTCTTAAAGCTTCCAATGCGTTGCCATAACCCTTCCTTATACTACATCCCCGTGTGCTCCCTTGATGAATCTTTTCCACATTTCAGATGCAGCTGAGGATTTGGCGACACCGCAACCCAGCGCCGCTCCCCTCCTCCCAGGTCGGCAGGCATCCACAAGGTAGCTGACAACTGGTCAAGCTATTCTCTCCTGTGACCCACACCAGTTGGACGTCATGAGGCGACTGTGCGCACTTAACCCTTCTACCTAGGGGCTGTATGGATACCAGACCACATGACAGATACACCATAGGAGCATAGAAACCCTTACTCAGGATGGAAGCACCCCAGGGAAGCAAGCCCTCGAAGAACCACAAAAAGCTTGCTCACGTCAATCATTCAGATTGGTGTTTGTGTGTAAAAGTGCCCTCGATTTCCCAGTCCCTCTCTCCCTCTGTGCACCCCTCCCTTCTGAAAAATTCTTGTCTCTCACATTTCCTTATCCCCCTGTAATAACGACCCATAAGGGAAAGCCATCCCGTTGTCAGGATAACTATTGTTGTGTCACATTGTGAAGTCTTTCGGTGCTAATGATTATTTGGTAAAATTTTGAATTTGTCAAAGCATTCTCAGTGCCACCATTTTGTAAAGCACGTGGCCCCATCCTCCTATAGCCTCATTGAATCTCCTAATATCCCTTGCATCATTTGGGTAGAGGTACCATTCGATCTATTAATATGTTAGGAACACTGTGCATGTCAACCTGACTATTAATTCCCGCATCTTCTCTTATGGGAGGAGTGCATTTCATTGTTGTTTTCCGCTTCCCAAGATGCTCCTAGCCATCAGTACTTCTCCTTTGATTTTATCATATTTGCTAGTAGTTGACTTCACGCCATTTGGCCCATTTCCTCGAACTTGTTTGAGTTGCTCAACTTTCAGAATAAATGCATTTTTGAAGCGACTGAGTAGTCTTACCAGCCGGCGACCTTGCAGCATACATTTTTCCTTATTACATTTTTCTCACAATTTGTAATATATGTAAATGTATATATAAGAAATTTACAAATGAAAAAATATTAAAACTTAGAAAAAAATAAAAAATAAAAAAATCTAATATTCAACAGACAGAATGCAAGAAATAGACCGCTACCTTTCAGGAGGGGAAACAAGGACCTAGTGACATCAAAAATAGAGACGGGCACACTCAAGACTGGTACAGTGTTGTCGAGGTAGTTTGATTGTTAAAAAAGGGAACAAGCTTCTTAATGTATAAAGATTCAGTTATTGCTAATTGATGAGGTGAGGTGGCTCTGGAGAGAATTTCAAAATGTTTAGATTCAATATCTTGTTTACATTTTGTGGCATGATCAGGTACATTAGAAAATTCTGGATTAGTTAATGCATTACCTGTTCTGTAACTAACTCTCCAATGACAATCAATTCTGACTTTTAGTAGGCGACGACAAGCCCCCACATATTTCCCCACTTTACATTTGGGGCAAGTATATAAATAAACGACATTGGACATTGGAAGTCATCAGGGAGCTTAGTTTGTCTTTATGTCTACAAAAAGAAACAATGGTTAACGGGTTCTTGGGTGTTACTCTACTGTTAACTGCCGGAAGGTGTCGGTGAATAAGGTCATTTAGCTGAGCATAAAAAGACTTATCATGAACAGAAGTAAAATGCCAACTTGGGTACAGAATGTATAATAAACGGACAAATACTAGTTCATGACGTCTCCTTCAGCTTCTTGTTTTACGTTGGTTGACAGTAACGCTTCCCATGTCCATATATATATATATATATATATATATATATATATATATATATATATATATATATATCATATATATATATATATATATATATATATATATATATAAATGTATAAAAAGTGAATGATAATATGTGTGTATGTTTGTATGTACGTAACTCTGTGCGCTATATCATTTGACCCAGCTTAGGTAATAGGGTATGTTTCAAACCGGTTCCCCTTCCCTTCTCCTTTCCCCTTCCCCTTTCCCTTCCCCTGAAACGGGACTATTGCTGCCCATAAACTTAGTAACTAATGTGATATATAAACTCTACTGGTTATCGTACCTCATTTCATTTACTCGATACCACATAAATATAAAACTGAAAACGCTTTTCTTTCTTCTTTCTTGTGATTAATAATTATGTATCGAGTTTGTGCTTGGGTTGTTGGGGATTGGGGGGGGGGATGTGTTTAGGTTTAGTGTCGATGTATTTAGGTGTAGTAGGGGGTGTGCTTAGGGTCAGTAGGAGGCGTGTTTATGATTAGTACGGAGTATGTTTTGGTTTAGTGGGGGTTAAATAGGATAGTCACCACAGTAGTACCTGGATAAATTGGACAGTCAGCATAGAAATCCATGGATAAAAGGACCCACACCACAGTAATATCTGAATAAATGAGACAGTCACCACAGTAATACCACTTGGAAAAAGGGAGAGTCGGCACAGTAATACCCAGATAGAAGGTATAGCCACCACAGTAATACATGGATAAATGGGACAGTCATCATAGTATTATCTGGATAATAGGGACAGTCAGTGCAGTAAAACCTTGATAAAATGGACAGGCTGCACAATAATACCTGGATAAATGGAACAGTTACCACAGTAACAACTGAGGGACAGTCACCACAGTAATGTTTAGGTAAACTGGACAGTCACCACAGTAATACCTGGATAAAAGGGATAGACAGTATAGTAATACTTGGATAAATGGGTAAGTCACGACAGTAATCTTTTGATAAATGGGCCAATCACCACAATAACACCTGGATAAAAGGGACAGTCAGCACAGTAATGACTGGATAATGAGACAGTCCCTGCAGTAATATCTGGATAAATGGGACAGTCAGTAGAAGGAGGCGCAGGAAAATTCTTCTGGACCCTTTCAGAGTTATCTTGACAACTACCTATGAACTCACTCACTCTGGCACTTCTCCAGTTGCACAACAGAGCATCCGGATTTCTCATTCCTAGAAGCTATGGCAACAGAGCTCTTTCAACACCCTGTCCACATGAACATGGCTTCATAGTGATTACTTGCAACGCTTGTAAATTAACCTCGGACGCAAGTCGCACCCACTCGATGGCATAGTTGCCTAATACTCCCAAGCAGTCATTGTGCATTTGATTTGTTTTGTCTGGAAGCGCTGGGATACTACACCGTGCACATGAAATATACACAGTGCTTCAGAACTAAACAGTGTTTCTTGGTTTTTACGTCTTTTTGGAAATTTGGATTTATTCTCTTGATATTGTCTTCCGCCTCAGCAACAAAAGGACATAACTCTTATAGCAGAACGATAGTGTAAAGGTGTCCGTAGGTTTAAGAGAGAGAGAGAGAGAGAGAGAGAGAGAGAGAGAGAGACAGAGAGAGAGAGAGAGAGATAATTTGTCATATATAAATATCTTTCTTGCTCTTCGTGTTAAAAGCATTTTGCATGCGGTTAAAACATTACATCTCATGGCTTTATCGCGTCCCTCAGCCTTCAATGTCGATGTTAAGCGGCTGTTCTGCAGTTGCTTAGAAACGTGACAATGAGAGTTCGAACACATTTGAGTATCATTATCTTTGTCTGCTATGTCAAGCGATCTTGGTACACGTCATATAGCAAGGGTTCAGTCTCAAGTTTTTATACTTATTATTGCTTTTGCTGTAAACTGGGAATGACATATAAAAGACACAAAAGGATTAAGTCGCTCATTTGAAGCCACGAACACGATGTCAGCTTCTTGCTAACCAAGAGGTGACATTCTCTGGTTCAAAAGGGAGTTAAAGTAAAATAATTGAGAATATATCGATGAACGTAAGTCACTTACTAGTTTCTACTAGTTTTCCAGATAGACAGATAGATAGATAAACAGACTGAGATATCACTGGTTAACTTGGATACACAGACAGAGTAGAAAATTAGGGAAGGAATTTTATCTTGTTTCTCTGTAGAATCTCAGGAAAATAATACGCAACTTATATCCATCTCTTGATTATCGTTTGGAACAAAGACAAAATCCGAGGGGTGGTTAGTATATATATATATATATATATATATATATATATATATATATATATATATATATATATATATATACTATATATATATATATATATATATATATATATATATATATATATATATATATATAAGTATGCAGAATGCACTACTTTGGGCCGAACTTTGAGACGTTGCGCTACGGCCTTGGGGTGGGGTCTTGCCGTCTCGATACTCTTTTACATTACCGTAATTTTTGACGGTATGGGTACACTAGTAAATAAATGGTAACATTTCCTTTAAATTAGGTGGAAAGGCTTTTCACAAAACATGAAAGGAAGAAACTACTGTTCTTGTAGCTACACGAGCATCGAATCGCAGTGAACCCGAAATCAGAAACATCCAAACTTCGAGCCAAAACCCGACTTCTACCTCACAAGCTTCATTTTAATTCAACCTCAGCAGCGGCGGTATCATTTTCACGAGGATTTTTATGACTTTCCATTCACTTTGCTTTCCCCATTGAAGGCAGAAGCAATCTTCATGAAGGGGACAATGGTTTATTTAAATTTCAATTTTTTTGTCAACAGACCATCGAATCGTTAAGGCTTCCCTAAAAGAATATGATGATGATAAAATACGAATTATAAAACACATCGACTTGCAAGACAGAAGTGTAACATATCGATAAAATTAATTTCCTTATAGAAATGGACTTGTCATTCAGGACGAAATGTGAATTATGAAAGATACATTTAATTGCCAGCAATCACAAAAACAACTGCTCATCTGTTTTCCATTTTTCCCATAACATAAATTCCTTTTGCCTATGAGAACTACCGAATATAGATTTTATTCAAAATAACCAGTCTGCAGTACCATTGATTTTTTTTCTAAGGAATACGTTGGGCTTCAAGTAGAAATTAAGTTTGTAGAAACGAAATAAACTTCATCACATTCGTGCGTTTTCTTTAACATCAATCAATATTATTTGTTAAGGGATGAATTACATTCATTCCACTTCATAATACAAATCCATAGCTCATAATTATGAAGATTTCTACCGTCAAAACCCCTACTGCATATGATTATATTGTCGCATAATTTTCATCATTTTAAATTCAACAATAATAGTGATACATCACGAGCATTTTCCAAGCAACTTGAATTTGGAAATACTAAAAATAATTAAACAGCTGCTGTCATATCAAGAATAATGGTGACACAAGGTTAATGTTTTTTTCTTCCAGCAATTCACCTTGGCAACAGACCTGCATTCTTTGTTTGTCAATGCTTTTCAGGGTAAAAATTCACATCATGTATTTTTCTACTTTTCTCAGTCATTTCCCTTTGAAAACATAATACTGATTGAATAGTTAACTCTCGTTTAGCCAGAAATATTTATTTATATACATACATACATACACACACATATACGTATATATATCATATATATAATTTGAACTAAATAAATATCTCAACAAAAGAAATTAAGATTTTAACTTCTTGAGAAATTCGCTCACATTGACAGGTGTCTGAACTGTGGATATCTGCAACGGAATTACATTCGTATATATAATTTATACTTTTTACCCTGAGAAACTTTTCACGATACAATCATTCAGTCTATTCATGCTTGGTTTAAAAAGCAGCTAAGCTTGACTTAAGAATGCTTCAGGCTCGATAACTAACTCTACTGACTCACTGAACATAAAATGATAACTCAATAACAATTTTTTTCTTCCTTGATATTGACAAAAATAATCTCCATTACCACTTACCATCATAACTTCATAAAAATAATGGTAGTCCTCACTATCATCACCGCGCATTGTTTTTATTTCGCTGTGTCCATCAATTACAAACTACAAACAATGGAAAGGAAAACGCACAAAGACGCTCAAAACAAACTGCAAACTCCTTTTCCACTGTGATCGTTTGTGCTTCTTCAATGTAGTCGGCACCAACCCCACCCCTAGCCCCACCACCAATGAAGAAGGGGAGAGGCACAAACAGTGAAAACAATCCACAAACGACGCTTTCCTCTCGCCACTATTAACGTTTGTGAGACACTAAACCATAAAAGGTTTTCGGCCAATACCTTCCGTCTGCTTTCCAACGGATCGATGAAACGAAATACCACCGCGACTTCACAAACTTCATGGAATTCAAAGTTCAACGGACGTTGCACACAATCTCTGCCACGCTGCTTGTTTTGTACCGTAAACTGGCGTCTCATGAACGACGGGTATCATAGGGGAACATGTAATGTCTCGTTAAATTCAGTGTATACAAAAGAATATTTCATAGATAATAGCATTTTCCTACAACAACGCACACGAGAGGCTGCTCGAGTGAGGCTTTGAGAATAGCGCGAAGAATTCCGGCTGCATTGGAAAATTCTCTCTCGCTCAGCGCCTTCTTCAAATTGATGCTGATGGTCCAAAAGATTTCTTAATTCCTTCAGTCAGTATCATTACACGATGCGGCTTTGTTTCTCAGAAAATACTAATATAGCCCCCATAGATACATCGTTCTCTAGTAACACAAGCAACAGTGCACGCAAACAAACAAACACAAGATTACATAACTTCCAAACAAACAACGTGTCTTTGACGAGAAATACCACAAAATAGTTGCTATAAATGCACAAATATCACTCATCAAGAGCCAATCGATCCCCACAAACATGCTTCCTTATATGAAGAGCCTTCCACTGCACCACCTCTTCAACTCAGTCAGCCGATGCTTTCTCTGTCAGTCTCCATCTACTCTCTCCTCCCAAAACTTTCTTTGTTCTCCACACGTGACAAAACCACTATAAACATTCTGAGTCATCTTTTCATGCATACTGACCATGCCATATTTCTCACCCATTCAGTACCTCGTATTCCATATATTCTCTGCACTCACCTCCCCAACATTTATCAATAACCCCTTCATATTTATTTGCTCTTATAGGCAGTTCTGTTGGCTTCCAAGCCTTTCGTAGAAATCCTAGTAATGTCCATGCGTCACTTATCTTTTGAAAGACATCGACATCTTCCATTTTCTTATCACTAATACCAGAACACATATCTTCACCCTCCTACCTAATAATTGCATTCATTGCCTTATTCCAGTAAACATATATTTTCCAACTTGCACTTCTTACATTTCAAAGTGTTACCGCACACTGAAATTCATCTTCAAAATCATCACAGGGAATAAAAATGTATCACATAATGATGTTTCTATATTCCTTATCCTTTCCGCAATATTCTAATTACACTATTAACCATCATTAACTAAATTTTCAAGCAACCAAATTTTCAAGCAACCACGGAACATCAAATCACCTTTTACAGCAAACCCGTCACTTATTCGTCAGTATACTGAAACAACTTTCATTCTTGTTATAAAAGCTTCTAATCCCTTTCGAGAAATCACATTCACAACTATAAATTCTCAGTTCTTTTATCAGTGCTACAAGAGATGTTCTAATACAATATATGTCAAATGAAGGTTTTTCCTTCGTTCGGAAACTAGTACATCACTTTCATACAAAAAACTTGATCCAGACAGCCTTATCCATGCCTAAATCCATAGTGCTCTACCTGTGCAAAGTCATGTGAACATCGTTCTCCTCACATAAAGGAACAATTATTCATCTCAAACATTCGTTTGGAACCGACCCTTCTTCCAGACACCTTACACATTCTGGTAAGCTATTCTTCAACTGTCTAATTTTCTTTCCTACTTCTTTTCAGTCACTCTCACAAACATTTTGAATCTTACACCAAAGCCTTAAATGCCTCAGTCATTCAAAACTGCCTCTTTTCTACTCTATGTTTCAAAGAATTTCCAATTTTCTGTACTAACCCAATCGATTATAGGACTGGATTCTCTTGGATTCTATAATCTATCAGATCAAGGGACTCTTCTATGCATTTACTTATGTGCGACCTATTTTGATCAGTTCCGTCTTATTTTGTAATATTTTCTTCTTTTCGGTTATGCAATCGCCTTCAAACATCATCTTACCGCCCACGGCTTTTATTGCTATTGCATACACTGGCCTGTCAAGGGTTTCTTTAACTTTATCTTATTTTTAATTCATCTTCTACTTATATTTCGTCTCTCTTCTTTCTTATCAAAATCAATATCTTTCATCATATCTTTAGTCATATTTTCAACGCTTCCTTTCCGACTGAAATTATTACTTAAATACGATCAGATATATCCAACACTTGCTTTTCCACCTACTCCGCACAATCACATACTCTTACGATTCATATTTTAATAATCTTATTCGCTGACACCGCAAGCATAATGAAGTACACACACGTAAATCTAAATTTATATTTATGTGTGCGTGTGTGTGTTTGATGGTGCGGAGTAGATGAAAAAACAAATGGTGGGTATATCTGACCATTATTTAAGAAAGTTCATTTGCAAAGGACGCGTTGAACATGTGACTAAAGACGTATCCTGCAGTTTCATAAACCATGCACGTGCTTGAAATTATGGCGGTTAATGGCATTTTCCTTGTTCGTTTTACAAAGTATTTGTTCTGAATTAAGTCGTTAATTACTCATGGGTTTTAAGGGATATCTGTGTCATTGCCGAGATGCACAAAAGTGTTGGATATATTGAGTGTTCACAGGTAGCTGCCAGGTTCGATTACGAGTGAATGTTTGGGTTTGCACGCTTATTTCACTTATGAATACACATTTAGGCTATTAAAATATAAATATAAATAAATATATATATATATATATACATATGTATATATGTATATATATATGTATATATGTATATATATTATATATATATATATATATATATATATATGTATATATATATATAATATATATATATATATATATACATTACAAACATATATATGAGTATATAACCATTCATTTTGTTTAAATAAATATAAATATATCAAATGAATGTATATATATATATATATATATATATATATATATATATATATATATATATGTGTGTGTGTGTGTGTGTGTGTGTGTGTGTGTGTACACATGTGTTATGCATATATACGAGTAAATTAATCTATACATGCGTGTATATTCAAACATGACAGACGCGCGCACACACAAACAATCACACATTTTATCTAAACCTGGCAGCTACCTGTGAGCATTCAATATATCTAATACTTCTGTGCATCTCGGCCTTTACACACATAGCCCTCAAAATCTCTGAGTAATTAACGACTTAATTCACAACAAATCCTTTGTAAAACGAACGAGGAAAATACCATTAGCCGCCATAATTTCAATAACAATGGGGCCCAGACCTTTAAAGCGCGTTCATGGTTCGTGAAACTGCATGATTACGTCAGACCCCATTATCATACCCAGACCCGGGAGATGGATGCAACTGCCCACACAAAGCATAATAAAAAAAAGGACAGAGTTCACAAATAATAATAATAATAGTAATTCTTATCATTAAAAGGAATGACAGCATAAAAGCATAGTAAATAATCAAAATAATAATTAAGGTCACTATGATTTGCGATATAAATGTCAACACATCACCAACGTGGTTAAAAACGATAATAATCTTAATAAAATGATTTTTCATGTGGTATCATTAGAAGTGAAGACCGTTCTTTGGAAAGTCACCCTCCTCAGCCAGAACGATATATAAACCTTGAAATAAAGAAAAATGAAATATTGCATAATTTGGTAGGCGGCCAAAGCCCTGGCGTGGAAAAGAATAAGCCTCATCCAAGACGGTAAAGACGAATACGTTTAATGTCGATAAATCACAATGAAGTGAATCTACACTTTTTTAAAATGACTTATGATAATGACTCTAATATCTCTAATGTTAACGGTTGGTGTAAATATTGTGAGATCAGTCGTTCTTTGTATCTAAAACTGCTTGTACCTTTTATAGTGTCAATCTAATTCATAGCTCATACCAGCTACTAATATATGAACAAGAGAAAGGATAATAAAAAAAACACACATGAACATCACCCACAGCCTCATAATGATGTAAAATCTGTAGTCACCTCATTCATGATCTTTCAGAACTACTGAAGTTGTCTATATTCATTATAATTCATTCTAGTCATATGGTCCATTCACAGCCTTTCACATTATCCTTCGTTATGTATTCATTGGATATACGATAATTCAATGCATAGCATTATTTGTCAAGTAATATGCATATACAATATAAATCTAAGAAGACAAATATAATTTTCTTTATATTTTACCCTCTGACGTTTATTAATAAACTTCTAATATGCATACTTGCAATATAGATAACATTACTTCTATTTTATCTTACGTTCGCAACTTTCTGCATCAACTACTATATTACCGCATATGACGTTCATAGCTTAGGTTCATAAGCTTTAATGTCAAATAATGTCACATGCTCAGCGGCAAAGATAAGATTACCTTTAATATCATCGGTTATTTACGCTTCCACATTGCTAGAGGCAACAAGAAGTAATTAGGTGTAGCCGTGGCTAATGGATAACTCATTAAACGTAGTGAAGTCTTCTTCTGCCGACAACGATTTTTCCTCTATTTTGCTCGTGAGATTTTGCCTGCCATTTTCATCGCTCTTGTCACTCGACGAATAGAAGATCGTGCAGGCCATGATTCACTAAGTCATTATTTAATTATATCATTAAGAGTTTATTGGGTCTAAGCTAATAATGTCCAGAATATACATTTTTTCCGTCATATCTGGAGTGTTTACGTTCAGAGTTAATAAAAATGAGGGCAAAAACATAAGGTTAATTATATCCTTAGGGACATATATACAAAAGACCAGGATATCGTTTTCTTTGTCTCTCCTACATCTTGGCTGTTAACCTCTTCGTCACGTTGTCTGTGTTCCTTTTGGCTTGGCTTCCACAAGTGACAGGTCATACGAGTATTGAAATCATATGTGTATGTCTAAGCTCTTCGCGGGGAGAGAGAGAGAGAGAGAGAGAGAGAGAGAGAGAGAGAGAGAGAGAGTTGTCAAGTGCCATTTATTTAAAAATAAAATTAATATTCTCAGAAAAAGACAAATTTACAGAAACATCAAAAACAAAAGACAAAATCAAGCCGACAGCCTTGGCTACTTGTACCACAAAAATAATAAAGAAAGAAAGAATGAAACGACATTTTTAGAAAACCTGATTACTTCTTGTGTCGCCTCACAAGCATCGGCTGAAATGAAGAAGTTTATGCACATATCAAACATCCGTCAAGGTCGAAATCCATGTCACCGTCCTCACGCTTCTCACCTAGCAGCAGGCGAGACATTGTAAGTGAAAGGCCCATTCACTGTCACTTACTTTCAAAATGCTTCGCTTCCTTCCCTGAAATCTTCGCTGACAATAACTAATAGTCGGAAATATTTGCGTGAGGGGACTACTCCCAAACACACAACACTGACTGACTTACATTTCCCGGTCTCTCTCCTATTTCTCCCAGGGCACAAAATGAATGGCTTGGTGTCATTTATCTCGACGTTATCCCACAATCCCAACGTTAAAAGCACACGATCAGAAGCGGGTTTCCTTGCGGTATATCTGCTTTAGTTTACCATCGACGTAAACGTAAGATGTGTTACAAAAAGCATGATTCTCATTTATAAAAGAAAAAATGAACTGTCATTTGGACACGAACTGTGAACTGTGGCCCTCCCTCTCACTCTATCAACACGTTGTATTCGTGGGTGGGATCCACAGCCATGAGGTCACACACTCACTCACACACTACTGCCATGGAGTCCTCTCCCAGGATCCCCTAGAAAAACACGATCTTTTCAAAGGATCTCTGTTGCCTCTTACCCCCTTCCTCTCGAGCAGATCGTCGATCTGTAAGGCCTTGTAAACCTGCTCTCGGTAATCCTCTGCAAGCTGCTTCTTGAGTTTGGCCCTGTCGAAGTTCTCGTTCTCGATAGCGTGTCTCTTCTCGATCTCGTACTTGCCGAGTCGTTCCCCTGCCTTCTGGAGCTGAGTCACTGCGTCTTTCAGTTTATTGGCATACTCGTAGCGTTCCTCTGGGCGGGGCGAAACAAAGAAAACGGGTACGATACAGAAAATGGCACCATAGAAACTGGGAAATTTATTGCCTTAGTTATAGCATGCCGCCTTACATAATACAGTGGGCTGTTGAACGCAATCGGGTGCTTTTGATTTTCGAGGAGTTATCGTTTTTACACTTTGGAACTTATTCTTATAAGAGCTAATGACCTTCCATGCAAGCAAAATATCGGAATAGGACATATCTCATAAAAGTGACTCATGAAATAATAAACTGCCATGTCATAGCATTATTGAAGTCATCTAATAATACCAAACTTAAGAACTGACTAAATTAAGACACGCAGTTAACAAAATAAAAAATACACACTACTTTGGTTATATTACTCTGCTTGCAAAAAAAACAAGTGAAAGAAAACAAACCGCATAAACCACAGCTGAAAGAGGGGGTTAGAGGGAGGGGAGGGGTCCTCTTTCAGTTTTCCCTTCTTATTTAGCCATGACTCATTCCCACAAGTCACTGAAGAGGGAGATTGGCGGACCTTTTGGCTCCAGCCAGCAAATAAGTCTGAGACTGCACTGGCTGCGGTTATTGCTCTCCGACTGATTCATTTTCTGATAAGAGTCTTATGCAATCGATGGTGGGGTTTGTATTATTTATTGTTTCCGCGTGTTGTGTTCTACCGTTTTTGGATAAATATTCTCTTCTGCTTATCATACATTACTTAGTCGTAAGCAAATCTAATTCATATACGTACATACGAGTATGTGTGTGTATATGAATGTGAAATAATATTAATGATTGACGTATTTTATAGATATGAATGACTAGTCAATATACTTAAGTGTTGTTAACTGAATTACTGTCTGATCAAGGCAACACATTTATGTAAATATTTAAATATTCAAAATTCCATTGTACAGAAACTTTTACTTAAAGAAAAAAAAACATGCCCAGGTATTTATTGATAATCAGAGGTGCTTGTATTCTTATTTAAACGCTTATTCCCATTTCTTTTACCATAAAATCGACTAGTTTTCGCTTAAGAGGAGTTACTTTAGTCCCAAAAACTTTTGGCCACCTCAAAAAACGTCATGAGGAAGAGTGAGTGTGTTTTCTCATTTCAGTCTTTATTTCCCTTCACTTTGCAGATGACCTCACATGCACACAAGCTTCATTTCATCAGACTGGGTTAAGGATATTAGTAAGGTCTAGGACGCCTATAAAAACGTCCAGATAATTAGCTTACTATTTTATGAAAACTCATTATTCTTCTTCCGTTAGTGAGAAAGGAAAGGTTTTGGGCCACAAGGAATGTCAATCAAATTAGTTTTTTTTTTTTTTTTTTTTTTTTTTTTCCGTCGCTTGTGGTAAACCTACCCCTGAGAGCGGCTGCCCGTCTGTCCTCCAAGTTCTTGATTATGGAGGCAGCCTGGGTATCGACGTACATAGCGAAGGCCAGGTCATGGTACAGGGGCACTTCCTGCTCTCGCGAACTGGGCACTTGGCCGCCTTCTCCGTCAGGAGACACGCTGTTGTTGTTGGCCTCGACTTCGTTGCCCAGGATACTGATACCCACGATGCCAATCTGGAATATTCATGATAATAATAGAGGTTGTAGTTGTCGGTGTTCATGTCCTGGCTAGGAATAATAACAATAATAATAATAACATTTTTATTCTCATCTCGTTGGTAGTAAGAACATTCATAAAAAGATTATTTTTCCTTTTCTGATTATCATTATTCTTTACAAAACAAGGCATCTAAGAATTCTGACTTTTTATACAAAAATACACACACACTCTCTCTCTCTCTCTCAAGTACGCGCATTAAATCAAAAATTCTACATTACATGTTAATTTTTTGCAAACCAATCAGCGTGAAGTTAACTCCTGCATTTCAAACACCGCAGTCTATAGCCTCTTAATTCATGGTGAACGATCAGGTCACTGAAATATTTAATTGTTCTTATATCCGCTTATTTATAACAAATTACCCTCAATGCATTAAGACATAATACCAATTCATAAAAGAGAATTTTAGATATGGCATACCTGTATGAAGTCAGTCATTAAGCGTATATATACATTATAGTGTCCAACAGCTAAAAGGTAACATATAAAACGTAACATGAATGAAACTAACAGTTTGTTTTGAATGAAATCCTTGAATCGCCATCTCTGTCTGCCCATTTACAGAGACACTCTTGAAGACAACCAGCATCTTAATTTTACCGCTTGAAACAGACCCATACACAAATATCAAGCCACAACTGAATGGTCAAACTCGACTATTCATTGTTATAACTAGACCAAATGCCCTAAATTCGAATCCTAGCCGGGACAGATACGCTAAATAATTGAAATTCCCTTTATGTGTAAGCTATTTCCATGGTATAGCAACAAATATTAAACATATTCGGGGCTTAACATTTGTGAACATAAAAAAGTGACGTGTGATTAAGGAGTTAAAAATGTCAGCGAATTTTAAAAACTCTCATGTGATTTACCAGGCCTAGATTTATAGTTACGCAAGGCTAACATTTTCTAGCGAGTTTGTCTGTTTACAATAACAGTAATATACCCTGACGTTTCGAAAATAGAAAAAACGCGGCAATCGTTTGCCTGTGTATGTCTAAGCAAATTCAATACCTCTTGTCATCTACAAAGAGAATCAAAGAAAGTATTCCTCTAATTGAGCTTAAACCACCTCTCATATTGCGATATGCCATGTCTCACTTGTCAGGGTATCACGAAAGTTGTCTGTATCACAGGTAAGACATTGCATGTCAACGTGGATTCTATCATCAAATCTGCGAGCAACGTTTACATTACCAACCGGTCACGACAGCGCCATTCGAGAAATGAATCAAGTGATGGAAAGTTGGAAAAAGGTGAGATTTTTCAGTTTCAGTCTCGAGCTTTGTGGAATGCAGTGTGGTAACGCGTCACATTTCAAAATCATTAGGAATTTAACAGGTTTTAATGGAATACAACAAAAATCTATTTTTTTCCGACTATCATTTCTATACGGATTAATTTTCAAACTGAAGAGTCCATTTAATTCTGAGACTTGTTATCGCTTTTTAGTCCTTTCAGTCGAATCAAACTCAATCCTGGGTTTCTTCCATTATGGATACATTAATCAAGATGGATAACCTTTTCCTTGTGCTGAAGCTCTGTATTTAAGATCAAATATATATGTATATATGTATATATGTATATATATATATATATATAAATATATATATATATATATATATATAAATAATATATATATATATATAATATATATTATAAATATATATATAATTATATATATATATTATATATATGTGTGTGTGTGTGTGTGTGTGTGTGTGTGTGTGTGTGGGTGATAAAGATTCAACATTTCGAGGCCGAAGTCAAACGGTCAAATAGTAAGACTTTAATCCAGTTACACCAACTAAAAGTTAAGCGTGGAAGAATCTAACACTAGAATCAATCCTTTTAATCAATTCTTTATGTTTTATTGCCGGAATGTAGAATTTATAGACATAGCTCTGCGTTGCCGAGTAATTAAATCTTTAAGATTATTAAATAAATAAGAACTTTCATTCGGTAACCAAGCATGTTTTGAGTCTTTTGCGAGCAACTGTGCCAGTTATTCTCACCACTGGTCCTTATATAATACAGTGTGTGCTCTGAATGTAGCTTGGAAACGGAACCTAACGCCTTTGACACTGGAATAACCGTCGCCACAATTTTCTATTGTAATTTTTGTAATAGTTTGGAACTCTCTGCCTAGATCCTTTCTTTACTACCGTCATATTTTACTCTGTGGGAACACTAGAGCAGAGTATTTATTAACAACGTTGGAAACGTCTTGAGAAATTAATATTCAATTTCTTGTAAAAGGTTTCCATTCTCACTCTCTCTAATTTCTGCTCATATGATATCGAAACACCAGTATTGGGTTTCCAGTCGACAGCCTCTTGTCAATTCAAAATGGCCATCATATGCACGAGGTCTAATTACCATTCCCAATTCAAATCTGTGTCTGGTGAAGTGATAATTAGGGTGTTGCTGAATTTGACTCTCATTCCGATTTACCGGCTGAGGCAAAGCTCTTTGGCCTATGAGATGAAAAACAAAACGATCTCACAAAATCATTACAAAAACCTATTTCATATCATAGACAATGATATATAAATATATGTATTTCATGTCCATCTTTATCTGAGTAGTCCTAAGTGATCATGAACATATTTTTGTGTATTTGTAAAACAATTTGTGCATGCACACATTAATGTATTCATTATGTAAAAACATCATTCCTAAGAAAACACATAATGTACAAGTTAGCACAAGATATGATATGAGTCAGAAATGCACACACACACACACAACCACACACACACACACACACACACACACACACATACACACACACACATATATATATATATATCATATATATATATATATGTATATGTTATAGTATATACATATATGTATATATATGTATATGTGTGTGTGTGTGTATGTATGTATGTATATTTATAGCATAACAGGCCAATTAAAACCTCTGGTTTAAAGCTACGGACTATATTTCGGTGGGCTGACTCCCTTTTATACTTGAGACGTATCCTGTTAACAGAAGAATCTAATTTTATACACACACACATTACTAGGGGTTGTGCCTATTAGATGCTACCTTTCTATATAAAATTATATTTTATCGATGGGATGCAGTTGCTAGTCCCATGCTTCTGCTCTCTATCAAGAGATTCCGAAAGGGAAACGCAACTTGTGTTAGAAATGGTATATAATATACGTATTTTAATTCCATATTTATATGAGTATTCTTAAGTGATCATGAACATATTTTTGTGCATTTGTAAAAATATTTGTGCATGTACACATTATGGTAATCACCATGTAAAGATATCATTCCTAACATATAAATATGAATGTACAAGCTAGTACAAGACGCGTTCTCATTTGGGAATCTCTTGATAGAGAGCAGAAACATGGGACTAGGAACTGCATCCCATTGATAAAACATAATTTTACATAGAAAGGTATTATCTAATAGGCGCAACCTGTAGTTGTGTGTATATGATATATATATAATATATATATATATATATATATATATATATATATATATATATATACACACACACAAAAATAACTTCCCCAGAGATTAATACAACATAAACGGTCAGTTAAGTATGAACAAGAGAGCTCAGCTATTTTCAATCACACAAATAATCATAACCATAGAATAAACTGGAATTTGTCACATAACTTATAGCAGCAATTGTCGATACAAAAGCCAGATGATACAGGTGGCCTTGATTAAACAAAGACAGGTAATAAGCCACTCAAAGGGCGCCTGGGATTCAGATGTCATGCATAAAATCTTCCTTCAACCAACGCTTAAGAGGATTAAAGAGGAATTATCAGTGGGGGTGACCTAAAAACTGCTTGCCTGTGGATGGATTTCTTGGTATAAATACCACCTTTTCTGTAACTTTTCTCATTCATTACCTACCTGAAGAGAGAGATAGCAGTCTCTGAAATATAGTACTTTCTTTCTATACTTTGGCATTTGTCTGGGCTCCTTCTATTAGATGGAATACTGTTGTAACAGAACATTTTTACCAGTCTTTTATATATATACATATATATATATGTATGTATGATATGTATGTATATATATAGATATATATACCGTATATGTATATATATGTATATATGTGTATATATATATATATATAATATATATATATATATATATATATATACTAATATATATATATATCTGACTCATATCAGGAATGAACCTGGGTCTCCAAAGTGACAGGCCAGCCAGGGCAATACCAATTGACCTACCAAGGTCATAATAGAAGTTGGAACCTAAGTACTTCTGTACCTAAAGATTTTCCTTGGCACGTGCTCATGTGTTCATTATTTCCATCATATTCACAGTAAAGGGGTAATTCGAATGAAATGATCCCAACTGATTCTCTGATAGGTCGAGAAGTTGCGTAAAATTCGCTGGTATGTTAGGTGGAAGTCTGCTCAGGAAAAAACTTGGTAGGTCAATGTCAACTGGTATTATATCATGTCATTGATATTAATAATACTACCCAATTGAATGTTATTATATCTACTATGATCAGCCATGCATTACCTATTTCTGTCCGTAAAAAGATACTGGCACGAACGCCAGTTGTCCTGGACCCACCTTTCAGTGGAGATGCTTTCGTAATAAACCATCAACACAGGAATTGTGTCTCTTACTTACACTGACCATAGAGTATCCTATATTGTGCAGTGATGGAGTATTACCTACGCATAATTTTGCGATTGCATAAAAAATCACTGAAATATTAATAAGACCAAGAGACACCGGAAGAGGAGCCAGCGATGGAGCAACAATGGATCCAAACACACTAGTGCAGGCATTAGATAAGACCATACGAGCACATGGGAATAATTCAGCACAAGAATCTTAGGTATATGATGTCAGTGGAGGATTCCTCACAACGGAAGTGATCTACGGAAGATAGGATAAAAATCAGCAAGTTTCCATGTGATGAGGCAGTAATGTATATCAGGCTACTCTGCAAAGACAAATTGCAAAGTGCAATAGACGCCCAATTCTCTCCAGCCACTTGGAATGCTCTAGGGGTAGAGGACCCCTTAGATGCCCTGTGGGAAATAACCATGAAGACAGCAAAGAGAGTGGTTGTGTGGGATAAGTTCTTCATAGGAAAACCGAGAGATGATATGGCAAAGGAATACATCCAGAGGTGCCAACGGGAAGCCCTTGAGTGTGCGTTTGCATGCCCCAGGTGCAGAGAGGATTTATGTGAATATGTGCTGGCAAACAAAATAGTGAGCAGCATACAGAATCAAAAAAGTTTAAACAGGATGTATTTACAAAACTCTGAGAAATACAATTCCGTTTGTGCAATCATGGCAAAATACAAGGCATTCAAGAATTCAGCACGGGGATGTAGGGTTCCCACAAAATAAGGAGAGCGAAGAGAGGTCGACAAGGCGGGCATCGAGAGGGATCAGGAATCGGCATTGCCACTGGAAGAAGGAGTGGCAGCGAAAACAAATTACCAGAAAAAGAAGGAAGATGGGGCAAAACTGACCTCCAAGGTAAGAGTGAAATGTGAGTTTTGCAGGACTGTGCCCCTGAGGGGCAGTGCCAATTGCTCTGTTATCACTGTTTTTACTGTGGAAAAATCATGCATTTTGCCAATCACTGCTATGGGAGCAAGAGTTGTACAACTAGCAAGGGTGCTTCAGATGGTAGGATAGGCACTATTACTACAAGCAATGTTGACAGCAGATTACAGGTTATGTGGAAGACGATGTCAATGGCTGGGAGGTCTGATCAAGATGTGTTAAATGTTGACACTGTGTCATGCACATAACCGAACATGAATGTCATGGTCTCATGTGTTAAAGATAATTAAAGTTGCATATTAGAAGCTGTAGCTGATGCCGGGGATGAGGTATACATAGATGGCTTGGAACATACATAGAGCCTGGGAATTGATGTGAAAAATCCAAATGAAGTGGAAGTGAAGCTGTGACATGCAGCAGGTCTGATGAGTGTAATGAAGTTTTGTCAGGTTAACATTAATTAAGTGTGGCAGCATGTCAGCAAGCGAGTGTATGTAATTTGTCAGTATGACACAAGTTATTTCTGTCATTAATCAGGGTTGGTGGATCCCAATTTCCCCAACCACACAGTCTTTAATATTCATAGAAATTAAGTTCTGGGGATAGGGGCTGTTAATGAGAAACCCAGTAAGATGCCATATACCCCCACAGAGGATAACATTCCTCTTTTTAAGCAGTGGCTGATGGAACGTTTTTCAGATACAACATTCAATGTGAATAGAAAATCCTTTTCCATAACGAGCGGCAAACTTCACCACATACACCTATTCCCAGGTGCAGTGCCATATACGTACCATGCACCAATTACTATCCCTAAGCATTGGGAGAAAGAGGTCAAAAAGAAGATAGACGAGGATATTCTAGCAGATATCTCGCAACCTGTGCCTACAGGGGAGGTAACTGAGTTGTGTACCTGCATGGTGGTGGTAGAGAAAAAGGATGGCACTCCAAGGAGGACAACAGATTTGAAAAAACTTAATGTATGCTGTAAAAGGGAAACGCATCACACGCTTGCTCCACTTGATATGGAGTCAAGTGTCCAGGTGCACATTTTTAAGACTACAGTTGATGCACACTGGGAACTCTATCAAGTCTTCTTGATGTAATGGTGGATATGCCGAGGAAATTTAAATGTATTGATGATATACTACTATTGCATGATTCTAGCATAGAAAAAGCTTTTTGGCATACTTGTGATTTATTGTTGGCATGTGAAAGGAGTAGTGTAACTCTAAACCCAAATAAATTCCAGTTTTGTCAGTAGGCCATGAATTTTGTTGGCTATAATGCTGGGTGAATCAATATCTGCATTCGGAGAGTAAGTTGATTGCTATAAAGAAGTTCCCAATGCCTGATCCGCCCACCATATCCGATTTTCGGTCGTGGTTTGGGCTGGTCAGTCAGTTGGCTCCCTTTGTTGCAATAGCTCCTGTCACGGCACCACTTCAAGAATTATTGAAAAAGGGAACCAGCGCACAAGTGTACTGAGAAAATTTGATTTCTCAATTTGAATATGCTTTTATGAGTTGTGCAGATTAATAACCAAGAATGTGCATTATTTAAAAGAAAAGACCAATCATTGTTATGACTGACTGGAGTAAAGAAGGGATGGACTTTGTTGTATTATAACAATATTGTTCTTGCATATATTATGATGTACCCTTCTACTGTAATGGAGGTTGGAGGGCTAGCCCTATGTGGCAGCAGGCACCTTTCAAAGGAAGGGGGAGGCAGTGGCTGTGGTCTGGTGCCTGAAAAAAGCTTGTCTCTTTTTGCTGGGCAGCCCAAACCTACTCCTTGTAACAGACCATCGCCCACTGGTTAAAGCACATTGAGAATCCCAGACTGTTCTTTTTGAAAGATAAAACCCTTCTGATAAAATCTCATATGTGGCAGGTAAAAGAAATACTGCCGCTGATACCTTGTCCCTTTACCCGAGTCTAAAGGCATCACCAAGATATGGAAGAGGCAGGAGAGGTATGCAGGATAATGTCTGCTGCAAAGACTGCATCTCTCCATGACGTGTAGTGACGTCATAGTAATCGGCAGTGAAGATGTTGAGAGAATTGCCAATAAAGATGAAGATTATTAGTTATTATTAAAAAGGGTGAGAGACGACAACTGGCCAGAAAGGAATATTTGGCTTATACATTTGACAAAGAGAACGTACATTTGGTAGTGCGGCAAGGTTTGCAGGAAACTAGCACATAACTGCACTCAGGCCAGTCAATGTTGTGCAGGATACGGCAGTTGGTGTATTAGCCTGGGATGCCACCTTGCAATGGAAACGCTTTTGTAATAACGATCAACACGGGAACAGTGCCTTACTTACCCTGCCATAGAGCATCTTATAATATATAATATATATATATATATATATATATATATATATATATATAGATGTTATATATATATATATATTATATAATATATATATATATGTGTGTGTGTGTGTGTGTGTGTGTGTGTGTGTGTGTGTGTGTGTGTGTGTATCAACATGTCATCCCTTGATTATCTGGATTTGCACTATTATCAACTTGATATTATCTACAAGAGCTGCAGCACCAAAAATATTTATACAATATATTTAAGTAAAAATGAATAAAGAAACCTTCCATATGGCTGGCATGCATGGGTGGGAAAACGCAATGAGAACACCATTATGTCAAATACCACAATAAGAATGGGGTGCCGATGGGGTGGAGGCTGCTCAGGCCTTCTCCTGCTTAGGAGCTTTCACAACAACGTTATATAAAATGTCATTGCACATTATTTTGTTTATATCTTTTGAATGGCTGGGTATTATGAGTGGGGTAGGCCAGAGTAAGCATATTCAGGGTGAGAGGCCAGAAAAGGTGAGTGAGAATAGCTAGGTGGGCCTTTGCCTGCTCCCAAGCAGACAAAGGTGCTCCATTCTCATTGTGGTATGCGACTTAATAGCGTTCTCATTGCATTTTCCCGCCCATGCAGCATTGTCAGTCATATAGAAGGTTTTTTTAAATTGATTTTTATCTGTTAAAAATATATTGTATAAATATTTTTAGTGCTACAGTACTTATAGATAGAGTCAGTTACTCAAACGTTTGAGTGACTGAAAAAGATACATTATAACTACAGTAATGTCAGGTAGAAGTTTTGTGGGTGGGAGCGCATTAGTGCTCTTTTGGAGCTTACATGACAGACATTAGCTCAAGAGTAATATCATACAATGTGAATGTTATCTATACCTTTGAGAGACAGACAGAAATGTGTCATAGGACTACTTGTGCGATGCATTTGTAAAGTCCCCCTTCATCTCACCTGGCCAGCTACTCTCCTCACAACAAACATCTCCATGTGCCAAATGCACATATACAAGAAACACAGCCTACATAATGCATCCTTTGTACATATTTTTCATTTATATTAGTGTTATGTTAAATGCATCATTATTACCATATGCATTATAATGTCAACATTTCGGCCATATGTACCATAGCTTCAGTCGTGCCTTGTATATTGATTTATGTGTATCTTTTCAAACACAAGTGATTGTGTTGTGACCTCTGTTTTGGTTCACTCCGTGTCTGGCATTACATTTGTCGTCTGAATAAATCAGTATGTATTTAGACTACCTCCTAATCACTCCTTCACTACACACTACACACTACACTGCTTTGCTCGGTTGCAAGCAATTTTTCAGTAGTCACATTAAATGATTACTGTGTTTCACTTGGGTCATAATGTTTTCCGCAGGTTTTATTGCTTTGAGGGGCGGGGGGTTCCTGCATCACTGCTGATTTTGCTGTGTGGTACTGTGTATTGTGTGCTGCTTGGCTCCAAGATCTCTGAAGAGGGTCAGGAAGGTGCTTCCATTTCAGGAAAAACTGGAAATCATGGATAAGATTGATGCTGGCTGGTTCATAACTCATATCATGATTAAGTCTGCCATAGCACTGTCTACCTTGCAATACATCAAAACCAACAGACTGAAAAAGACATCCTGGATATGGTTTAGTTAGCAGAGGTGTGTCCACACGGTGCTGAGTTGAAGGCTGCTGATACAATGTTCGCAGGTCTGCATGGACTTGCAGACTTTAAGGCATCTGAGAGTTGGCTGTTCAGTTCGAAATTCGACCTGGGCTTTCCAAGAAAAAGACTCATGGCGAATCCCTGGATGTTTCCAGGGAGGGAATAGAGGAATTTCAGCAGACACTGAAAGACCTCACGAAAAGGAAAGCCTTGTTTTGAGTCAAATTTACTGTACTGTTAAAACTAGTCTATCTACCACTCCTTGCTCACTGATCAGGACAAGAATTTACCTAGTCAAAAGTTTTCAAAGTAACATGTGCTCTGTCATGTGCAAAACAGTTATAATTGGACATTAAAAACAACCTCATGTCCTACGTGGGTTGATGGGTAGTCTCCTAATGTTCTGGTATCAATCAGCAAAGTCTTGATTCACAGTCAAGATTGTCTCTAATTGGTTCCATAGCCACTTTTATAAGGAAGTCATTTGTTATTAAACAGTATCTTAGAATTGTTACACATGGGCTGAAGACTTTGATTTTCATTGACAATACTCCTGCACATCTTATGGCAACCAGATGTTTATGACAAAGTTTATATTAGAGTCATGTGTTTGCATCTTAATGTGATTGCACTTGTACAAACAAGACAAAGGTGTTATTTCTGAAACAAAATAGCCATACCAAAAGATGTCCTTGGAGGAGGTGATGATCACTAAAGGACAAGAAGGAAAAGGAGCAAGACCTGCATACACAGGGGGATTGGACACTGGAGAATCTTTGTAAGTATTCACTGAAGTATACTATCTATGCCATCTATAACTTCACAGATGCTTGGAAGAATGATACCCTGCAGACCTTGGAGCACCAGGAAGAAGGTTTAATCAGTTTTCAGTGATTTGATATCAATGCTTTTCATTTCCATCTCATGAAAGGAGATGACAATGTTCCTGAGGATCATGTACAAAAGTGGCTGTTCAATCACAGTGGTGATCTTGGCTTTCAGCTGATTTGCGACAACTAGCCCCCCAAGATGATGACGACACTGACAACAAATCTCATGCACATCAACCCCAACCTACAAGGACATGCAGAGGGTCTTGGACGAATTCATCAAGCTTTGTGAGAACCCCAACATTGACTGCTGCTGTTTCCCCAAGCCCTTGTAGTTTGTTTTAGAACCTTGAGAAATGCTGTGGCTGGTAACTGCAAAGCAGAATCGTTATCCTATTTGTTACTGTACCCTTGAAGGCTTTTCTAGACCCTCAATTATCATGCACCCTAGCCCATCGGCATCCACTTCTTTAGTGACTTGATCACTCAGCTCAGAAACACATGCAAAAACTTCGGAAGTCTTTGTTGGTGTACCAGGTACTTCCATGCAAAAATCTGATGCGTCTCAGCCACCTCCTAAAGATTCTACACACACTTCAATTCCTCTGCCGACTAGTTCACCATTTTATGATCTCCTGAAGGACCAGGAGAAAGTGGAGGAGGAGTGGGGGAGGACTTGTAAGCCCTTCTCTTAGGCTTTTAAAATCTGGCTCACATAAGCAAATTTGATGTTACTCACAGTTAAGAGATAGATAGATAGATAGATAGAGAGAGAGAGAGAGAGAGAGAGAGAGAGAGAGAGAGAGAGAGAGAGAGAGTCTTGTTTTTATTTTGTGTACAGCACTGAAAAGTGAAATGTGCGTTATTGTCTGTGCGGTGATGAAATAAATAAAACATAAAAAGTACAAAATTATAGTCTTACATCCATACAGAACTGTACACTATAGTGGGTATTGTTTATATATAGTTTAACATTAACTAGATCGAAAACATCTATTTTTGTTTCTCCAACAGGGTTCCTCCTACCTCTAACTAATGTAGAGACAGATGTTTCCTCTGATGTAATCTAAAAAAGGCATAAAACTTCCAAAATAGGAAAAGTTGCAAAACTGAGCAACATAAAAATAGTCGAGATGTCACAAAATTGTATGTATTGGCCTGATATCAAGTTCGTGGAAACAAGCTTTAAAAGTCGAAAGAGTCTGGGAATTCTTAATGAGCTCGGCTCCCCTTTCTCTCTCTCCTCTCTCTCTTCTCTCTACTCTCTCTCTCTCTCTCTCTCTCGTCTCTCTCTCTCTCTCTCTCTCTCTCTCTCTCTCTCTCTCTCTCTCTGTAACAAAAATACATTCAAAC
>NC_087216.1:42680562-42685562 GCF_015104395.2 Macrobrachium nipponense | reverse complement strand
AGTTGAATAAGATGCTTGCATTACCGGATGACTGAACCGATTGCGGAGTCCCATCATCGGTTTTTACGAAAGCGTACGAATTTACGGTCCCGACTCTACACGCTTCACACCTATGAAAACATAATCCCTTATCTATGCAACTCTACACACTACATAGCTATAAAATTGCAGTAGTGTTTTATAATTATTATAATTTTTCTTTAATACTGCATTGTCACCGACTTTGAACATGCAAACCAAATCTGGGCGAAATCGGTTCAGTAGAAGTGAGTCAAAAATAGGTTGCAAGTTTTGACTCAAACAGACAGACAGACAAACAAGCAGATATACAGAGATATCAAGTTGAATAAAAGCGTGTAAAAATTGGAAAAGATATGTAAGCAAAAGAAAGCGAAAGAAGATGGTAAAACGCCACTCTTAACAAAAAAATGAGAGTTCTAGAAGGAAGCAAGAAAAAATACTCATTCCAGAGAGAGGAAGATAAGAGAGCAACGTTAGTGTGGGAGTCTGGGATATGCTTAAATCCAGGGTTTTCATCGACACTTGGGAATCTGGGAAGAAGACTTGCGTTTTTCTACTTCTGTGGAACGTTTCTTTATCGAAAGGTTACAAAACAACGGAAGAATGTGTTGCTCTTCTAATTTTGGACAGTTTTTCTAAAGGCCTGATTTGGCAATTTGCTTCTGAATCATGTATTCGGATTCGTATTCTTTCCTATATTCTTATTTTCCTGTAACTAATGATGCAGGAGTAAAATAAAAGGCCCCTCAAACTAGAGAATAACAGTTTCATGAATATTTCCTCAACCTCTCACAATTTATTTTTATTTTCCTGTGAATACCGATGTAGGTGTAAGTAAACAGTCCACTCTAACAAGAAATCTACGTAACAATTTAAATCACATGATACATTAGGAGTTAAGTCTATGTGTAACTTATGTTGCATAATCTAACTAATCTGACATACTTCTTATCACAAAATAATTATGCAATCGTTCTGAAAGATCTACAGCAGTGGTTCCCAAACTTTTCCAGTACGTGACCCCTTTCAGTGGTATCAAACCTACCATGACCCCCACCTTTATAAGCCTTCTGAAAATGTACTACTTTCCAATGGCGCAGATACATTTTAAACGTTGAATTAAAGATTAATCACAGCAGAGAGAACAATAACAAGAAAATACTTATTAATGAGGACTGATTTAATCCTGTATTTTAATGAGAAGGATGTAATTGCTTTTTTTATACAAACAAACAAAAATCCCTAAATATAAAAAAAAAATTTCCTCAAAACCCTGGATCCTCCATGACCCCCAGAAAAAGGCTCATGACTACTTTGGGGGTCATGACCCGCAGCTTGGGAACCCCTGATCTACAGGTATCTTAGCTAGTACAATAACTTGACAATTTAACATCTGGGATTCATGCTGACATAAAGTAGCACATAGTAAAAACAAGTTAACATGGTAGTAAGTTTTTCCTTAGCAAATAACAATTAATCTCGAATTGGTATTTGCATTTAGTGTACAATGAAGGATTATTTCTTTAAACAAGTGTAAAACAAAGGTAAGAGAGAACAGAAGACGAATAGGCCGAAAATATCAGGGACTATAAACAAAAAAGATCTCCAAAAAGAGTCAAAGTCCAAAATACTTCAGTTCGTGGCGTTTAAATCCAAGAAATGTCAATTAAGACACATTAGATGGAAAAAGTGGGAAACGTTTATGCACATAAAGAATAAAAAAAAAAAAACTTGCCAAATTTTATAAAATGAACAACCAGCTAACTGATTCCAAAAGAGAAACAAGACTACAGCGGCATCTGCGTCAGGGAAGTCCCGGGAGATAAGACGTCTGTCTGCTGGCTCGGGCAATACTTAAACCCGGTCTTTGCAACGGCACTTTTGGGAAAATTCTGATTACAGAATTTCGTTGCTCCACTTTTGTGGAGCTTTTGTGAAAACCGTCCTCTATCTTTACTCAAAGGTTGCAGCCTGTCAACCATAATTCTTTATATTGGCGTCATTGTTCATAAAGAAGATAAAACAGATACTGGATAACAACTATCATTTGTTACCCTGCAGCCACAAAACTGCCAAACAGTTTTTGATGATTCTAGTTCTGAATCTCATCTGTTTGTATATTTCATTCTTTTATGTTTTAGTGCTTTGCTTGATTAGCTTTCCTCTTGAGTGTTTTTATATTTAAGATTTTACATTTGTTTCATCTATTTTACTGAGTGTTAATAAGATAAATTTTTATATTTTTATCTACAACTATTTCTATAGTCATAAACTTCATCCTGATTAGGTTTTCTACCTCGAAGCTTCGGTACTGAAATGTTCTACCTAGCCTTGACTATATTCACCAAATGTGTGTATGTAGACACACATACACACACATATACATACACACACACACACACACACACACACACATATATATATATATATATATATATATATATATATATATATATATACTATATATATGTATATATATGTGTGTGTGTGTGCGCGTGTGTGTGTGTGTATGTATGTATAAGTGAATTACGAAGGTTTGGAGCGTGATAAATCCATAAATAGAGGTATAAGCCACGAGGGAAAAATAAACAACGGAGTTTCCACAAGATCTTTCGACGTCCAACGTCCTTTGCTTAGCAGATGAACGGACTTACATGAGGAATTGACAATACAAGAAAGGTCGTATAACTGACAGATAGGGATTATAAAGAGATTAGTACCGAGAATCCGACACACCTGGAAGATGAGTAACCTTCCCAAACAAGCATAAACATGGGTACAATTTAAAAACAACAAAAAGATTAAGACAATCTGCTCAGACACAAGGACAAGACCATTAAAGGATTATTATAGGTGACAGCTATTCAGAACTTTGGTAAACAAAAACATATTCACAATACATATTCACAATACATATTAAACATACATATACAACGAAGATATCTCTAAGGCAACTAATTTTTATTTAAGTCTGTAATTATATCTTTGACGTCATTCTTAAACATGTTACAAATACAAGGGTCTAAATGAAACAGGCCACAACTAATATTGACATTACAATGAGAAGTAAGTTGTATTAAAGCAGTTTCTAAACGATTTCGTGATAAGACATATTTTGACCTTGCAATTATTGAACTAACAATCCAATTTATTCGGTGGTTGTTTTCACTTAAATGAATGAATATTCCATTAGATGTTTGCCCAGTTTTTACAGAATATTTATGCTGGCTTAATCTTACTTCTAAGCCCCTGGTTCGACTATCCGAGATGAAATGAGGGACAGTCCATACATGGAATTTTATTTACTATGTTGTTGCTTTCTCTGGGACCATTTTTTTATTAACATTCCTTTTAGTGTGTTATTAGAGGAAAAAGCCAGGTTGACCTTAAAAGTTTTTAATAATGATTTAATGGTTTCAAATCCGTTAAAATAAGGCAAACTGAGAATGTTCTTAGAATTTTCTGTCTCCGTGTTACTTACACTATAAAACTTTTTGTGGGCTTTATTATAACAAATATCTAATATATGTGAAGGATAACATAAATCTTTCCCTATTTTTCTTATGTATTCAATTTCTTGATCCAAATATTGGGGACTGACCATGCTCAATGCTCGTAAAAACATAGAAGAAAAAATTGATATTTTGATGTTAAGATGGTGGCCTGAATATAAATGAACATAAGTTAAGTTGTTGGTCGGTTTACTATAAATACTGAATTTACATTGAAATGGTTCTCTATATATCAAAACGTCTAAGAAAGGGAGGCAATTGTCTTTTTCTAATTCTAGAGTAAACTTAATTGATGGTACCTGGTTATTTAATTTAGAGAGTAAATCATTTACATCAATACCGACAGGCAGAACAGCTAAAATATCATCAACATATCTATACCACTTTACAGAAATATAAATGATATTAGGTAAGTAACGTTTTTCAAAGAATTCCATGTACAAGTTTGAGAGGAGTGGTGATAAAGGGTTGCCCATTGCCATGCCAAATATTTGTTGATAAAATTCACCATTGAATATAAACTTACAATCACAAATGCACAACCTAGTGAGTGAAATAATGTGATTTATAGGTAGAGGTAATTCATGCTGAGTTAGTTCATTACTAAGATATTCTAAAATAGAGTCTATAGGGACTTTAGAAAAATGAGAACATACATCAAAACTAACGAATCTATCAGTGGGGCAAAGAGTAATTTTGTTTAATTTATCATCTAAATCTAGAGAATTATATATATGAGAATCGGAGATGGTTCCAAGTAACGGGGACAAGATCTTAGTGATATATTTCGAAAGTTTATATGAAATTGAACCAACAGTACTGATAATAGGCCGCTTAGGGTTATTTTCTTTGTGCGTTTTGACTAATCCGTACAGGTAAGGTAGCGAAGGAGATTTGACTGATAATTTGCCTATTTGTTCTGTTTTATCTTTAAGGATATTTTTCACTGTGCCATTGAAGTTTTTTATGACTTGATCAAGGGGATATTTTGTTAGTTTTTTATAAGTCACATCATCATCCAGTAGGGCTTCCATACGTGATATGTAGTCAGCTTTATCTAAAATTACTAAGTCACGAAATCTTTTAGAATCTGCTTTAATACAACTTACTTCTCATTGTAATTTCAATATCAGTCGTGGCCTGTTTCATTTAGACCCTTGTACTTGCAACATGTTTAAGAATGACCTCAAAGATATAATTACAGACTTAAATAAAAATTAGTTGCCTTAGAGATATCTTCGTTGTATATGTAAGTTTAATATGTATTGTGAATATGTATTTTCAATACGTTTTTGTTTACCAAAGTTCTGAATAGCTGTCACCTATAATAATCCTTTAATTGTCTTATCCTTGTGTCTGAGCAGATTGTCTTAATCTTTTTGTTGTTTTTTAAATTGTACCCATGTTTATGCTTGTTTGGGAAGGTTACTCATCTTCCAGGTGTGTCGGATTCTCGGTACTAATCCC
>NC_087216.1:42673062-42678062 GCF_015104395.2 Macrobrachium nipponense | reverse complement strand
TCACTGCTGACCTACTTATCATGTAAGGTTGTGTTGTCACCAGGATTGAGTAATCATGCAAAATTTCAAGTCCATCGGACAAACGGATCAGGTAAAAAATTGACTGACAAGATTTGGCCAGGACAAATAAAAGCACATAAAAAACGGTACGTTAGGCCAACTAACATTGGGTAGACCCATTTATGGCTTATGATTTTTTCTTAAATGTGAGTAGAATATATCAAGTTAAATGCCTAAGCATTGTGAGGATACAACAATGAGGAGAAAATATCAAGGAAAGGGGACATGCTAAACTCTATTGCATTTTGAAAGCTTTGTTTCTTTCTAAATCTTAATCTCTGTTGCAGAAATATGGACACAAAATAATCTTTCTTCATTTTATTCTACTTCCTTGACAAAAGATGGTGACCGTACGACGATTTATTCAATAATGTTCCCGCATTCAACTACATGCTAGCAGTTCTTGAGATAGTGACGCTTCTACGCAGAATTATATCAGAACAATATATATATAAATATGTGTGTGTGTTTGTGTGTGAGTGTGTGTTCGCACGAAACAGCTGAAGTAGCAGAGTAAAAGATTAAATCTGCCACGCCTTTCTGGCGCCAGCAAAAACCATAGTTTTATGCTTTGGGTCATTTTTATGAAAAAAAAAAAAAAAAAATACCAGCAAACCATGTGGCCAACTTTATTGGTCAAAACGTCTAATGAAAATTAGTTTACGTAAATCCAATCTACACTTCGCATAAATATGAAAGCCTTTCTTCAATACTTGACAAAGAATTGGGAAAGTGACTGAGGAGAGGCGCCTCAAAACCTCTATCTTTGAGAGAGAGAGAGAGAGAGAGAGAGAGAGAGAGAGAGAGAAAGGCATTCGATATGATTACTTTGCATAGCATCTGCACGAGAAATTAGTTACTTCAAAATCACAAGGTTCTTCTTCATATGCAATTAAGAAATCAGAATTTTCGCAGAGAACCCAGTCTTTAGTCACCAACAAAAACTTGTGCCTTTAGCCTTCATTAAAATTGTATCTAATTAATGGAGACAACTTTTTAAGACTATTCTACCATGTCTTTACACACAAAAAAGATAAACGTAGTCTTTTTCTGCCTTTTAAACGAAAAAAGAAACACACTTGATGCCAGATACAGAAACGATAGTGGTGAGTGTGGACAGAAAAGTTGAAGGGAGAAGATTAGTTGCTGAGAAACAGTTTTGAAATAGGTCAAATGAGGAGCAGTTTACTTTTCTATCTGACTAATTGTGCAGGACTGAATAACTGTTCATCAGGAACCTATTCAGTTAGCCTTTCACTTCTTTATTACTTAACTGAAAACATCAATAACCAGAGTTTCGGAGATCGCAAAGCTCCGCCAAGGCTAAGCAGTACACAATCCCCGCCCCCCAATCAAAAGGTGTCTTACCTAAACATGGGTCTATCCAAAGATTTCATCACTTGCTGTCAGCCATGAAGTCCTTAATTAGCCCTTAGTCAAAGTTTCTAAACAAACAGACGGAAACAAAAAATGAACTTCGTTGCAGAGATACAAAATATAAAATGAAAACTCCAGCATCAACCAACCTGATTGTAGAGATTGATTCTGTTGATGTGGTTCTTGTGGAGGACGAGTTTCAGGAACGTTCCAGTGCAGTCCACGGTAACGGATTTCAGTTCTCTCGCTTTGAACTGGGAGTGTTCATTATCCGAGAAGGTGATGTAGCCCAGCTGAGCAAATTTGACGTTGTACAGAGCCACCTCCCGACCGGGAGCCACGTCCCCTATGTACAGCTCCACTTTCTCGGCTGAAAGAAAATGAAATATTTAATGACAGACTGAAAACATATTGAATTCATTTTCATTTGCGTGCCTAGTTTCATTTCCAGGCATAAATGGCAAGGCAGATTTTACTCCTACCTGTGCAGTATGTTTAGTGCCACCACCTATAAAATTAATTATAAGCATAAAACAAATGTCCGCACTTTTATACTGAAGGTTAAAATTAACGCATATAACTCAATCTTACGCATCATTTATCAAATGTTATCTTAAAATCCCATCATTTTTGCACTGTTCAGAGCTTTTGGAAATGATGCATTCCTAAAATGACTCGAGTTGGATTTGCTTCCCACGACCAGACGGTAACTAGCGAGGAAATATATGCAAGGTCATGGCGAGCTCTGGCCTACTTTAAATGCATGGCATCGAGATACCGGAAGCAGCGGGGCGATGTGGCAGGAATACCAGAAAGTTGTTATGTGCAGCGAAGAGTAGGTGGAGTGGGTAGCACTCTTGAAGTAATGGGAAACCGAAGGAATCAGCGCGTCTTCTTTTTTTTTCTTCTTTAAGACAGCTGTTTAGATTCACACATGCACACACACATCCATACATACATACATACATACATATATATATATATATTATATATATATATATATATATATATATATATATATTTATACAGTATATATAATTATTGTAGAACGAAAATTCACGTGTTTAAGAATATCGCCATTGATTATTATCCTTCATAATAATAATAATAATAATAATAATAATAATAATAATCGATGTGGTGGTCAGTTGCTGGATGACGACCTCCAAGTACCTGACCGTCTTCCACTTCAATTGGGTTGAATACCTGACTGCCGGACGAAGCTCCTCTGTTGCCAGAGGTTCCATTTACGTCGTTGTCGTTTATTCCTTCATTTCTTAACATCATTGCTGAGTTTTGCTATTTAACCCATAGCTGGACCCTACCCCATCAGGGATAGGTACTCATTTACAGCTGAGTAGACTGAGGAAATTATGGTAAAGATCCTTTCCCAAGGAATCAACGCCGAGGAGAGCGGTCACCCATCAAACGACTGACCAGCCCCAATGTTGCTTAACCAGTCCTAACCCACTCTGCCACGGCGCCACAAAATGCCAAACTGGAAACCCCCAGGTCCCGATGAAGTCCATGGATACTGGCTCAAAAACTTCAAGGCCCTACACCCACGAATAGCAGATCAACTCCAGCATTGTATCTCAAATCACCATCCAACCAAATGGATGACCACAGGAAGAACATCCTTAGTACAAAAAGACAAGAGTAAGGGAAATATAGCCAGTAACTACAGGCCTATCACCTGCCTACCAATAATGTGGAAGTTACTAACAGGTATCATCAGTGAAAGGCTATACAACTACCTAGAGGAGACAAACACCATCCCCCACCAACAGAAAGGCTGCAGAAGGAAGTGTAGGGGCACAAAAGACCAGCTCCTGATAGACAAAATGGTAATGAAGAAAAGTAGGAGAAGGAAAACCAATCTAAGCATGGCATGGATAGACTATAAGAAAGCATTCGACATGATACCACACACATAGCTAATAGAATGCCTGAAAATATATGGGGCAGAGGAAAACAACATCAGCTTCCTCAAAACTAATGCGCAACTGGAATACAATACTTACAAGCTCTGTAATAAGACTAGCAGAGATTAATATCAGGAGAGGGATCTTCCAGGGCGACTCACTGTCCCCACTACTCTTCGTAGTAGCCATGATTCCCATGACAAAAGTACTACAGAAGATGGATGCTGGGTACCAACTCGAGAAAAGAGACAACAGAATCAACCATCTGATGTTCATGGATAACATCAAGCTGTATAGTAAGAGCATCAAGGAAATAGATACCCTAATCCAGACTGTAAGGATTGTATCTGGGGACATCAGGATGGAGTTTGGGATAGAAAAAGGCGCCTTAGTCAACATACAAAAGGGCAAAGTAACGAGAACTGAAGGGATAAAGCTACCAGATGGGAGCAACATCAAACACATAGATGAGACTGGATACAAATACCTGGGAATAATGGAAGGAGGGGATATAAAACACCAAGAGAAGAAGGACACGATCAGGAAAGAATATATGCAGAGACTCAAGGCGATACTCAAGCCAAAACTCAATGCCGGAAATATGATAAAAGCCATAAACACATGGGCAGTGCCAGTAATCAGATACAGCGCAGGAATAGTGGAATGGACGAAGGCAGAACTCCGCAGCATAGATCAGAAAACCAGGAAACATATGACAATACACAAAGCACTACACCCAAGAGCAAATACGGACAGACTATACATAACACAAAAGGAAGGAGGGAGAGAACTACTAAGTATAGAGGACTGCGTCAACATCGAGAACAGAGCACTGGGGCAATATCTGAAAATCGGTGAAGATGAGTGGCTAAAGAGTGCATGGGAAGAAGGACTAATAAAAGTAGACGAAGACCCAGAAATATACAGAGACAGGAGAATGACAAACAGAACAGAGGACTGGCACAACAAACCAATGCACGGACAATACATGAGACAGACTAAAGAACTAGCCAGCGATGACACATGGCAATGGCTACAGAGGGGAGAGCTCAAGAAGGAAACTGAAGGAATGATAACAGCGGCACAAGATCAGGCCCTAAGAACCAGATATGTTCAAAGAACGATAGACGGAAATAATATCTCTCCCATATGTAGGAAGTGCAATACGAAAAATGAAACCATAAACCACACAGCAAGCGAATGCCCGGCACTTGCACAGAACCAGTACAAAAAGAGGCATGATTCAGTGGCAAAAGCCCTCCACTGGAGCCTGTGCAAAAAACATCAGTTACCTTGCAGTAATAAGTGGTACGAGCACCAACCTGAGGGAGTGATAGAAAACGATCAGGCAAAGATCCTCTGGGACTATGGTATCAGAACGGATAGGGTGATACGTGCAAATAGACCAGACGTGACGTTGATTGACAAAGTCAAGAAGATAGTATCACTCATTGATTTTCAAGATCTGAAAATAGAAATAAGAAGGATATGGGATATGCCAGTGGAAATTGTACCCAATTTCCACTGGAAATTGGAACACTAGGCACGATCCCAAGATCCCTGAAAAGGAATCTAGAAAAAATAGAGGCTGAAGTAGCTCCAGGACTCATGCAGAAGAGTGTGATCCTAGAAACGGCG
>NC_087216.1:42650562-42668062 GCF_015104395.2 Macrobrachium nipponense | reverse complement strand
CTCTCTCGCTCTCTCTCTCTCTCTCTCTCCTCCTCCTCTTCCTCCTCCTCCTCCTCCTCCTCCTAGCATTACTTACTCAAAATTATTTGTTTGCGAAGGGCGTTATCATCGCTCCACCCGGCCATTACGTGGAAACGGACGACTCTCCTTATTACTATGATTGAAGATATTTACGGCCTGAAATGACCTCGTTCGCAGTTGGACGACACATTGAGAGGTGAGGGCGCATGCGCGCAGACCTTAAAATCTCTTTGAAAGTGTCCCTTTATCGCGCATAATGACGTTTAGACCCTTCCGTTAGGTCAGGGCGTTTCTTGTCGCCTGATGGCGAAAACTGGAATTGCGTCACATCATTCTTCGTATTATCGTTTACTCAGTTCCTTTTCAAAAACTGCTCAGGCTCCCCAAAATTTTAAGTACTGTTTACCTTTCTATTAAACTTTTTGCATTTATTTCTTGCTGTTATCTCTGCACATCAACTACTTTAATTTCAAGTCAGCTATTATCTATTTGTCTATCTAGCTTTTTTATTCGTTTCTATCAAAGTTTCTATAACATTACTGTAATTACTTTAGGTATAGTGCGCGATTTTTAATTGATTCATAATTTAATTCATCCTTTTAAGCATTTCTTTCCTTAGGAGATCATTTTTTACGTCCCTAGTTTTACAACTGGATTTAATTTTTTCGATTCTTATCTTCATCCAGTAGTCTGTCAAGTTTGCAGTTCTATGCTCACGAGTGTGTTGTCACGGGACGGTAACGGAAATGCTCTCAAATTGACTTTTGTTAAATTTTCTAAATATATCATCCTCGATTTGATGAAACGATAGGTTATATGGGATGAACAAATCCCGGTCTATCCAGCCCCTTGTCATCATTGCCCGACAAACCTTCGTATAGAGAAGATCAATACGCCAAGAAACAGTCAGTTACCAAACAAACGAAGCCTTGGAAGGAAAAAGAAAACTCAGTTAAGGTGGAGAATTGAACAGTGTTTGTATACTATTACTCTTGCAAAAAGCGACACATACCTTTTCCCCGAGTTATAGCAGCTGCACCATCATTAATACCAGAAGTGATTTCAGTCTGGGTTTTATAAGAAATTTGCTCTTTGTCTCTTATAGGCTGAATGTATACTAATCCTTCCATGTATTTAAGAATAAATAATTAGCCATATTCAGTCCATTTCGGACAACAACAACAGCAAAAATAACGTAAGATATCAAACCAGAAAAAAAGTATTTGAAAAATCATATTTACCGAAAATCAAATCTATGAGGTTGATAAGAATACGCTCTCTCCCTAATATATAAATATATTAATTGTGATGATTTGGAATCACAGGACTAAGACAGAGAGAGAGAGAGAGAGAGAGAGAGAGAGAGAGAGAGAGAGAGAGAGAGAAGCTCAACAATGCATCTGAAATAAAACCTCGCGACCTAGAATCTGGAAATATCGTGAAAATAGTCGATCGATTTTTTCACTGTTCTTGCTTTTCTTCTTTGTAACAGTCACAGATGACAATACAACTTGTAATTTGTTTCAAATAAAAACGATTATACAGATCGTTTATATATATATATATATATATATATATATATATATATATATATATATATATATATATATTATATAATATTTAAAAAATCACAGTAGATGCACGTGACTTCACTAAATAAGTGAATACCAAAGGAAAATAATAGTCAGAAATCCAAGCGCTTTCATCATTACTAAGACATTGTCAAGGAGCTAATGAAATGCAATTAGAGAGAAAGGTCTCAGGTACACAACAAGATCAAGAATACCAGATGGTTCATTGTCAAAAGGGTAAAAATTAAAGAGATAATCCAGGATTATCGGATATCACACGGTCACAAACCTAAACAGATTTGACCCTAACCTAAATTACAAAGTATCTTTACAGTCCAAAACATGTAAAAACTGAATATATTAATTTTGTTGCTTATATTTATCTACAGCTTTTTTCATTATGAAAGCATCAAGTTTAAATAAACCAAGACTTAAATTTAGAACACTTCTATTATTTGACTTGATGAAACAAGATTCAATTATATTCCTTTTAACTGTGTCATTACATGGGATTAAGGCTCTTGCTTGACTCCAGTTAATAGGATGATCTAAATCTCTCATATGTACGAATAATGCATTCGATATTGCCCAGTTCTCACAGAATATTGATGCTGTTTGAGACGTTGTGAAGAGATTTACCGGTCTGTCCGTAATAGACTTTATCACACTTTTTGCAAGGAATATCATATATGCAGCCTGGAAGAGCTTTAGGAGAATTTTTGATTACTAAACTCTTGACATTAATATTACTGAAAACAACATTTATGTTAAAAAGCTTTAAAATTCTAGGAATATCTAAAAACCTTTCATCATAGGGTAATTTTAGAATGTTATGCTTACTAAATTCAAGTTTGTCATTAGTTGAATAAAATGTTTTTCTAGCTCTTTTCCATGCCACATCTACAAAAGTCCTTGGGTATTTAAGTTTCAATGCAATATCATAAATAGTTCTAGTTTCAGCATCAATAAACTGCAGGCTACAGACACGTAAAGCCCTTAGGAACATCCCAGAAAAAACAGAGAATTTAACATTTTGATTGGAGTAGTAATGAACAAAAGAGGCAATGTTAGTTGATTTTCGAAAGACTGAAAAGGTGAAATTTCTATCATTTCTATGGACAGTTACATCAAGAAAATTCAAATTACAATTTCTTTCTTCCTCTGCTGTAAATTTTATGGAAGGGACTAAATTATTAAGGAAATCCTGGAGATTTTCGTGAACTGGCCAAATACAGAAAATATCATCCACATACCTAAACCATATAACTTTTTGGGGCAAAATTCTTGGTAAGAGTTTTGTCTCAAAGAATTCCATGTAAATATTGCCAAAGGACAGGAGATAAGGGATTACCCATGGCCATGCCAAACTTTTGTACAAAAAATTCCCCATTAAAACAAAATTTACTATCTTTGATACATAACCTTATGAGACTAATGAGGTTTGCTACAGTTAAGGGAATGTCATGACGTTCTAATTCATTCTCCAAATATTCAAGTAAGTAAGTCATCTACAGGCACTTTTGTAAATAAAGAGACAACATCAAAACTAACCATATTAAAATAAAAATTCAAATTTAAACTATTCAATTTGTTTATAAAATCAACATTGTTTTTAACATTCGTGTTAGAAATGTTTCCTACCAAAGGAGTAAGAATTTTTACAAGCCATTTAGATAGATTATATGTAACTGAGCCCACTGAACTAATGATTGGTCTGATAGGGTTATTGATTTTATGTATCTTGACTAAACCATACATATAAGGTAGGGAGGCGCATTGCGGTGTAAACTGTTTAATTAAATGGTCCAAGCCCTTCCAAATTTAATAAACAAATTAAATCCATTTTGAAGGGCTTGGACCATTTAATTAAACAGTTTACACCGCATGTTTTGGACTGTAAAGATACTTTGTAATTTCGGTTAGGGTCAAATCTGTTTAGGTTTGTGACCGTCCGATAATCCTGGATTATCTCTTTTAATTTTTACCCTTTTGACAATTAACTATCTGGTATTCTTGATCTTGTTGTGTACCTGAGACCTTTCTCTCCAATTGTATATATATATATATATATATATATATATATATATATATATATATATATATATATATATATATATATATAATTCAATATATATACGTATATATATATATATATATATACGTATATATATTGAATTAAGCATTTTCAAGTTATAAATCTTTTAAGTGAAAGGCGTTGCTAACCAGTCCTTTGAGAATCAAGACTGCATCGCTACTGAATGCAAGCGTCGTCTCACTTAATCGGAGAAACCTTGAATTTCTGATGAAGTTCGAATCCCTTTGAAGATGAGTTGAAATCCCTTTGGATATATTCCAAAGGGAATTTAACTTTAGAGCTGTGTTATCATGGCGCATATAACTACTACATTCAAAGACCTTTGAAGTCTCCGAATTATCATTGCATAACAAACAAATAATTTTTTTACCGAAATGCATACATCCATACGAAGTACGTAGAAAGGGTCATTCATTTGCGAAACGACATCCCACAGAGCAGAAGGCGATGCAAGTCAAACCAAAGTGGTCAAGGCGGATGACAGAAGGTCTCAACAGAATGCTTCGTATTTAAATCTAAAAGTTTAGGACTTTTCCCTTTGCAGACAAAGGGAAAAACCTCATGAGCTTATAGTAAAGCCGGATTAAGTTCTGTACTGGATGGTGCGAGACCCATCCCTCCACCCACACTTCCGTTTCTTTTCCTTTTTTTCCTTCTTATTATAAAAAATGGTTTACATCTGGAATATTGGTAGCTTCACATGCCCAATCGTAAACTCTCTCCACATCGGTCAAGGGCCCATTGTTTATGTTTTCTCTCGCAAAGTAATTGTGAACGTCGCATGCAACTGACTTGGCTGAAGCAGAGAAAACACGGCTCAGTTTTTTCCGCTCATTCCATGGCTGAAACAGGAAGAACATATCTGGGGGATCTTTCTTGACGGGGTGAGTCGAGTGAATGACAATGTACATATACAAAACGCTGTTATATATAGACGAAAATAAAAGATCAAAGGAATTTTATGGCTTTATAATGACACGAGTTAAATCCTAATCATACAAGCTGGGATTTTAATCTGTTAGAGACATGACCCCAACACCCAAAAAAATCTTTCGGCAAGATCAACTTGGCTTATGAGGAGTTTGGAGGCAGTCTTATTCTGGGATAGGCAGTGCAAATAAAAGTTGATAAAAGGTTATCTCTTATCAGATCGCGACATCTGTATACTTGTAAAGGGTCATCCGTACCTTCCCGTTGTGTTTATTTGATAGGATTCATTGTTTGAGATGTTAAGTAGTATATATATATATATAAATATGTGTGTGTACTAATAATTACTTTTCGGTCTAGATGTGCACACACAAGCATACACACGCAAAGAGATAAATACGGAGCTAACACCCATCTGAGTGCTTAATCCGCCTGTACCGTTCAGGTTTTAGGTAAGGCGGTTTCCTTATGGGAAAAATAACCAAAATGTTCTTAACTGCGAACGATATAGTCCGGGAGAACATCGAGTCACCCTCCTTGACATTTTGGTCCTTACTATTCGAATGATTTGGACTCTGCACCTTTCTTCATATCAAAGTTCTGTAATATTTTTACATGAATTAGTTAAACGGCGATATAGTGATTACTTTTCATAATCTTAAAGAATAAAGTCATGATCTACCAGAAATATTCTCCTTGATAGTACACTTATCACTGGCCAGCTTCTTTATTTTGTTCGTAAATTGTTTCACTGGACCCCTAACGATAACTTCAACTGAATTCTTCTCGGCAATTCTATTTGATTATGAATCACACTGAAAAACCTAACGCTTCTTTGCCATGTGAGTGTTGTTCTTAATGGCAATTCAAGAGGAATCAGTCCGTCTGTCAATATCCCTACACATAAATTTCACTAATACCAATTAATTATAATTCCTTCCGAGATCACAACACTTTTCCATCATGGAAACCTGTCACTTCGGAAAATAAATGGCAAATTCTTCGGTCGGGGAACTTCAAAGTTTTCTCCTTAATTTTCTTCCTCCAGACACTCGAATCCCCAGCAAAATGAGTTGCCGCGAAATGTGAAATGGTCGGGTTGCTTTGGCCAATACGAACAAGCCTTGCTGCCGGAGGCAACACCCATTTGACACGCTCTCTTGAAGGTAAACACGCTCATGATATTTGACACTTCTTTTAAAGTGACATATGCACGGAGAGCCTCATTTGCCTGATGCAAGCGTATTGTCTGTTATGGCGACACTAGATTCCACAAAAGAATCCATGCTTTTTCTCTTGTCACCGCCAACATCGCCTGTACCTCACCTCCCCATTTTGCCTACCTGGACTGGATTAGGATCCTAGGATAGACGTCTGTCCAGTACACCCAGGTTATCAAGTAAATGCTTATTAATAAAATCTAAAGGTGGCACAGACACCAAGACCAGCGACCATATTCTCAGATGACAAAGAAAAAAAGATTAAGGGCTATGACATCTGCACTTGCTACCATATGATGATAGCCAAATTGTCCCGTAGTAACTATATTAAATCTCATTTTACAGCGAAAAGAATTGGAAGGCTTCTTACTACGAAAAGATATATTTCTCATATACACATAGTTCTTTCTCACACAGAACCAAAGAATTCCATTATTTTACCACTCAGACAAACTAAATATCTATTATAGTGGGGAAAAAGTCCTCGGTACGGCAGGTTAACATTACGATTTCAGCCAGGCAGAATGACCCCAGCACATACACCTACTGAAATACTTGAGTTGACTCAAACCAGAGGTTCTCATTTAACCACACGGCCGATAATGAGGGTTATTTCGACACAAAATCATTACTTTGATGATATTCTAACACAGTACCATATATACGTGTGGGAAGGCTCAGTCATAATCCGCCATATCTAACTTGATTTGCTTAAAACGAAATTAATTCTAATTAATGACTCGTATGATCAGTCCAAGAAACTAAGACCATCACTTGAATGTGGCTCATGACAAGGGTCTTCTACGTCCTTCCCATGTAGATATTAAGCAAGAAATTAACCTAATAAACTTAACAACTAAAAGAACAAATGTCACATGCAATAACGAACATTGAAAAAATTTACATATTTTACGATGTGTGTGTATCAGTAAACAAAATAAATATAAAGATCTTGGTACAAAATAAATATAAAGATCGGAAGTATTCGCGTTTGATTAAAATGTAAAACTGTAGATCGAATCAAATAAATGTAAAACAGTATGCAAATGAAGAGAGGCCTATTTGGAAATTACCTTCATGGAGGAAACCCTACAACACATTATGAGCGTCCATGACTTCGGAAGAATGGTTTCTCCTGAACACTTTGAAGACCTCCTCAATAGTCCATTCTATTGTTCTAGTTCAGCAATACAACGTGGAAATTGAGTTTACGAACAAGATTTGGAAGCTTCCAGGGTGATCATGATGGAAATGACTGGTAGATGGTAATCAGTATTTCTAAACGGTGCTTCATTACCAACGGAGATAACAACTTACCGAACCGTTTAATTTAGAAATTCTTACTTGTTTGTATGTGTTCAACTTGACCGCCCACTTGCAATTTCTGGTAAAAACTAGTTTATCATTAATAATTTTTTTTATTTTGGACGATATCTTATGAAAGGAAAACCATTCATAATCATGAGCTCTGAGCTTCTCTCTAACGGTCTATGAAACCGTTCTCCATTTTCTCAAAGAGAGTTTAACGTTAATTGATTGCTTGCTTTTTTGAGATATTGAGACCACATAAAAAAATAAAATGATTACCAGATCAATAGAACGTAAATTCTTAATTTCGTTCTGGGAGATTAACAACATCAGGTAAGTGTAACAGTTAACACCATCCTATAGAACAAAAGATACAACAAATCTCTGCTGCATTCGTATTCTTGACTGTATCGACGATATGCTGATATTATCACAAACTAAATGGCATCGATTAGAAATAGAAATAAATAAAAGTGAAACATACGAAAATGGGCAACACAAATAATATATAATATGTGTATATATATATATATATATATATATATATATATGTATATATATATATATATATATATATATATATATATATATATATATATATATATGGATATGGGAAGCGTTGCTATCAACCAACATACAACAAGGAGCTGAAGGAGACGTCATGTACTAGTAATTGTCCATTTATATTAAACATGCTGACGTTTCGAGGACGCAGCCTTATATTCAAAGCTGAAAAACGTAATTAAAATATATAAAAATATCACAAAGACTTAAGAATTAAGAAATTTACAAATTAAAAAATATTCAAACTTTAAACAAATATTAAAAAAATTAAAAAACTAATATGCAAGGACCTAATGACATAAAAAAACAGAGACAGGGGCACACTCAAGACAGGTACAGTGTTGTGGAGGTAGTTTGATTGTTTAAAGAAGGAACGGGCTTCTTAAAATTCTCTCCAGAGCCACCTCACCTCATCAATTAGCAATAACTGAATCGTTATATATTAAGAAGCTTGTTCCTTCTTTAAACAATCAAACTACCTCCACAACACTGTACCTGTCTTGAGTGTGCCCCTGTCTCTGTTTTTTATGTCATTAGGTCCTTGGTTCCCGTCCTGAAAGGTAGCGGTCTGTTTCTTTCATTCTGTCTGTTGCATATTAGTTTTTTAATTTTTTAATTTTTGTTTAAAGTTTAAATATTTTTTAATTTGTAAATTTCTTAATTCTTAAGTCTTTGTAATATTTTTATATATTTTATTACGTTTTTCAGCTTTGAAAATGAGGCTGCGTCCTCGAAACGTCAGCATGTTTAATAAATGGACAATTAACTAGTACATGACGTCTATATATATATATATATATATATATATATATATATATATATATATATATATATATATACATATATATATATATATATATATATACACACGTGTAAGTAATAAAAAACTTCCAGATATATATATATATATATATATATATATATATATATATATATATATATTATATATATATATATATATATATATATATATATATCAGTATATGTATATATATATTTTATTATATTTATATATATATATATATATATATATATATATATTATATATATATATATATATATATATATATATATATATATATATATATATATATATATTATATATATATATATAATATATGGTAGCAAGTAGGTGGAGGAAGTATGCAGTTTTGAATAAATAGGCTAATTACCTAAAAGTACAAAAACTAGTAAAGAAGAATAAACATGCAAACGAATGCTGCATAGTATATACATAAAAGAAAAAGAATACAAATGAACCTTTCAGTGACAAGTAAAGAATTAAAAAGCAAATAATCAGAATGCGAAAATAATATATGAACACTAACTATACAAAGTACATATCAATATAGTAGACATATGTTTCAGAAATTAAATGAAAATACTTCAAGAATTCATTCATTATGGAAAATATGAAATGCTGATAAGGTGACAACAAGATGTCTGACGCTGAACGAAACCTTTTTGGGACGGTTGGTAGTCCGTCAAGGATGTCAACACAAGGGTTGGCAGCCGTGTCGAGGATGTCAACAAAGACAAGTTGATGGAAGTCCAGAAGGACATCTAAGGCAAGGAGGCGCTATTGTTGTGGGAGAATAGCGCTTTAGAATAAATAGCCACCTGGACTGAGTTATTGTGCTTAGCCTTAAAGCTGTATTTATATATATACATATATATATATATATATATATATATATATATATATATATATATATCTATATATTAATAATTAGCATAATAACAACGTAGTAGAGATTTATGTATTAAAAACACACTATCTCAGTGCTCCATATAGATCGCAAACAAATAAACACTTTCAACAACTACGAGAACTGCGCCAAAACACTACGAAGGCAGACCACGCTATCGTTCATCTCGAAGTGGTGTTGACGCTCTCCTTTAATAAGAGAACAGGGCAAGTGATAGCTCGTGTTTTGTTTGCGTCGTTTGACTTTGAAACAGATCACAAGAAACAAAAGAGATCAAACTGAGTTATGATAAAATTCAAACACTCCGGACTCCTCTTACGTGCAGATTCGCCATCGCCTGGGAAGGGAAGTCAATTAACTAATGATTGAGGCTGCGTGGACATGTAATTTCTCGTTTCGCTGATTTGAATGAGAGAGAGAGAGAGAGAGAGAGAGAGAGAGAGAGAGAGAGAGAGAGAGAGATTTCATTCGAAGGAGGTATACAGGTTATACAAGTAGTAAAGGGCTTTCATTCATGTAATAAAGTACTCATATCCAGGAAACTTTACATCCTCTCATATCTAACCTCAGTTGATTAAATACCTTTGCAGGTCTAAGGTTGTATATTCCCAACTAGTTTGCCATTCTACTTTATTCATGAATGATAAAAAAAAACATGTAGTAGAAAATGATTAAAAAAAATGTACAAACACAGATTCGTTTACCCAATTGCCTCGGACACATCGAGGTTAATCCCAGCCACGAATGAAGCCCGAGCACGAAAAACGGGTAAATAGTTGAATGAAGAAAAATATGGAGATAATATTTTCTCCCCTGCAGAAACCTGTGTCACACTAACAAGTAAAAACAATTGCCAACACTGTAGACACGCTTTTTAATAAAAAGATGAGCAAAATGACAAAAGAAGAACAGAAAAATAGTCATGCTATGAGACATGGATAAAATCTTTACCAATTATCTTTTCCTTGAAATGACACAACAAAATGGAAATAATCAGAAAGAGAAAAAAATTAAATATAAATAAAGTTTTCACCGGTGAGCAATTCATTAAAATTAATACAGAACAGGTAAAAATGTCAGTGGATTTAACCTTCACCGGCGGACATACTTTTGTAAATTCACACAAAGAAGAAAGAATTCTTAGAAAGGGGAGACAAAGTCTTTCATGGAGGATCTCTCATTATAGGGGTGCTGCATTATAAAAAAATATTAATATGAATATAAAGAACTGGATCGTTTTTTAAGTCTTTAAAAGTGATAAGCGTATTTCACCGTGAGACTAAACATAAGCAAAACATAAGAAAAAATGAAAATTATAAGTGTTCTCGCATAGATAGAAATGCTGAAAAATGTCAAACATTTGTTCTTCAAAAGTGATCGATAAATAAATAAAACACTATGATTAAGTGCAATAAGAAACCTAAATAAGAAATATAACTTCAATTATATAAATATTGTGAAATTAGGAGCATGAGATATGAAAAGTTTTAGCAAGTATGGAAATAATTAACTTTCCGAAGAAATAAAGGAGTCACGACTATAAAAACAGTAAGATAAAGTCTTCATCGGAGACAGCAACCCATTGTAAGGACACACAGACCCTTGAGCTCACCGGTCTCCTGAATTCCAAAGTAGGTTGTAAAACTTGGGACACAGTTTAACGTTTCACAGCGCGAATGGTTTGGAAGCAGACAACGCCTTGATGGGCTGTGTAAGCATTTGCCTTTTTTTAATAGTAAATTTAGTGCCCTTTTTACGGAAATGACAAACAAATAATGATGGTGGTGGTGGTGGGGTTAAACCTCACGTGAGTATAATTTGTTTTCTTTTCATCAAGAAGGTAAAAATAATATTAGTCATGATTACGGAGTTTAAGTGAATGTTTATCTGTATAGATCTGTATATTGCACTATGCAAAGACACACACACACACACACACACACACACACACAACACACACACACACACACATATATATATATAGGTAATAGATAATATATATACTATTGGTAATATACTATATTATTATACATTATATCAGATATTTATTATATACATACGTATATATGTATTCAATGCAACAGTCAGAAGGAAACAATAAAAGGCATGAGTACAGCCATTCTCACATGGCTGTACATCATATTTACCTCTTATGTGAATGCCAAAACATTTTTTTTATAAAGTAAGGCCAAAATATGCTTTATAAGAGTAAAATTTCAGAAAAACAGTTACAAAACGTTTTCAAAACTTTCGTTCACTCGGCGCCGAAGCGTTCGACAAGAAAAGTCTTCATTAAAACCAGATGCAAAAGTCAAAATAAAGAAAAACCCGAAAAAAAGATTTTCATAATTATATTACTTGTATTGCAACCATACCATAAGATTTAGAATAGTCCTATTTGATTAATTATCCACTGATATCAGTGGGTGTGGCGCCTGTGTGGCGCAACCGTTCGAGTGGCAGTAACATGAGCCACCTGGAACATAGTACTACAGTGAATACAGACAATGAAATCATCTTGAAAATATTTATTTTATATGTTATATGAATATTTGGATTTTCATGAAAATTGAAATAAGTTATGTTATATTTCTTCACAATTTCATAATGTATGGTTTATTAGCATATTCGCCCATGCAATTATACTTTTTCTAAAGCCAAGATTTTTTTCCCTAGGCCTAGGTGTGTTAGTTTTTGTTAAATGTGCTAAAAATAGATCACACTTAGCATTCACAATTTTATATCAATAATTTCTGTCAGGAAAGCATACTAAATTATCTAAACATTCTTGTACTTCAAGTTACCTTATGAATGCATTAATTAAACACCAAAAGCAATCACGATGTTCAAGAAAATAAAATTCTTAGTTAGAAAAAAAAGGGTTGTGTAGGGCTTGGCGTTAATACCAATAAATGTTTAGATTAATAGTTATCGTCTCGATATGATATAAATCTACCACCTTATATTTTTCAGAGCTGTGATTTCTGCCGATACAAAATGAATGATGTTACATCACAACTGATCATGGCTGTAACTAGCGTTTTTAGTCACGTGACCCTTTATATGTATGAATATATATATATATAATACTATATATAAATATATATATATATATATATATATATATATATATATATATATATATATATTCATATATAGATAGCTAGATAGATGAGATAGATAGAGATATATGTATATAAAATTTATATGTATATATACATATATATATATATATATATATATATATATATATGTATATATATATATATATATATATATATATATATATGTGTGTGTGTGTGTGTGTGTGTGTGTGTGTGTGAGAGAGAGAAGAGAGAGAGAGAGAGAGAGAGAGAGAGAGAAGCTTCAATGATCTTTCCCTCATGGGTTTTCGTTGTTGAGCAGGTTAAAATATTAGCGCGGTAGTTCCTCTTGTCCAAGTCATTCCACTACGTCACCCCGTTTTAGCAGAAAGAGCTAAACATAACAAATAAATTACACCCTTGTATATGCATGCTGTATTACTGAATGCTCATACCAGATTTACCGCATACTTTGAATGTATTGATATTCTCTAACTAAAATAAGGGCTTACATTTAAATGAAAAATGCTCTTACGCAATTTTATGGGGAATCGTACAGTGACAATGATTATGAGCAGGTTCCATTTGGAAGCGTTTACGCCAAGAAGTTTGTAACTATATGACTCGCAGTAAGAGAAATGAAACTTTTGTACCCTCTACTAGCATCTTTTGTCTGTAAATGTTTGATGAATATCTAATTTTCCAAAGACATAGTGCAATTTTTATAATATGCATTAATAATTAATTATATTGAACCATACTACACTTAATTGCAATAAGAAAATACGACTTCTATTGCACGTTTACTTCTTTAAGTTTTGGTCAATCTTTATTTAGTTTCTCAAATAATTGTTCTATTTGTTTGATATAATTTGTGAAATACAATCTAAAGTTTCACCAATGATTTATAACTGGAGGTAAAAGAGTTTTTATAAAAAAATCTTTTTGTCGAAATGAAAATGGATTGATGTCATCCGAAACTTCGTAAAGTTTATATGAAAATATTTTTCTTCAAAGTAATATTTTTACTTCTACCTACTGTTTTAGAAAATTAAACTTTTACTTTACATACAAAACAAAATATAATCCTTTCAGGATGTATTTTAGAAAAGGCTAAGCAATTTGTACGCTGTTGTCTGATATCAAATTCATTTGCCTAATTCAGAGGATGGCCTCCGGGCTGAATGCCAAGCGCTGCAAGAACGGTCCATCCTGACAGTATTGGATTTCAATAGAAAAGCTTAGTGGCCAGTGTTTGCTAGACTCATGGAAATGCATCAGAATGCAGCCCACTGCTTCAGTCACCGCTCTTCTTTCAATGCAAATCAATGGGAAGAAAATGGGAAAAGCGCTCGTGTTCGTTATCAACTGCTTTTACAAGAGGGGATCGCGGTCAAAGAAGAGGTTCTTTATATGTATAATGACGATGATTATAATAAACAACAATAATAATAATACTAAATTCGATGATTATGATAATAGCTTTGATAATATAAATGACAGCAAATGTCACAATAGTTGTGGCAATAGCAGATCTTCAGACCATGATGTAGATCGCGGCTTGTATGGAGAAAGCAAACCTAATTATGAGGACAATCCAGGCAATTAATGAATCACATCAATTAACTAGTCTAGTAAATATAAGGAGACATGAATTGAATAACCTAGTAAATGTAAATAAGCAAAGTACTCTTAATCATAAAAAAATAAGAAAATCTCAAAAACAATAACATTATAGAATTAAATCTCGGAAAAATACTAACCGAAGAGGAAAGCTAGTTTTATTCAAGTAATTTCAGGATATGCAAATAGGACAAGGCTTGCTTTTTTATGAACAAACTCGGCGGAAGGGTCCGGAAAGTAAAATGAATTTTCAAGTAAGGACAAATAGAAAATATTATGAAACTGTTTTAGGGTAAAAATCAGTGCATATGAATTTTCTTACTTTTTAAAATAATTTCAAACGTCATTTGAGAACAGAGGATTTCATAAGAATATTTTGATCGCTGACTAAAAAAGAAATGTGGGTTTAAGAAACCAATACTTTCCAAGAACAGAAAATGAAGTAATGAAAAGAAAGTCTGCTTGTTATTATTGTTATTTTTTTTTTATAACATATGATGGAAGACAGTAACGAAAAAGGGAACAGTTTCGTAAGAAAAATAACATGAGAATACTTCACCACTGGTGAAATATTTCCATGTTCTTTTTTCAAGAAACTGGTGGTTTCTTCATCAAATGGAGCGGCTTTTCCGAAATAAGTTATAACTTTTTCACCTTATTCTAATTTATTTTTCTACAGCAACTCAGATTAATTGGAACTAAAGCTGAAAGCAGATAAAACTGAGACAGGCAACCAGACGAAATAGAATATAAGTATTTTAACAAATCATCTATTGCATTAAAATAAGGAAAAAAAATCTTTATTTTTCCTCTGAAGCAAAAACTTTCATTTATTCCATATAAAACATCAATATAAAAATGCTAATTTAGAAATATGGGAATATAAGAGGGGGAAATTAGCTGCAAAGAACGGACTGACGCATTTGGTAAACCGATATTGTCTTCGTTTTCGTTACGGTGGAAGGGAAGAGTCAAGCCAGTGTTGATGGGCACAAGTGCCCAAATTAAGCTCTGCACGGACTGTAGCGAGTACAAGAAGGCTTTGCCACTTAGGTTGAAGACCAAACTCTCTTTCATAAAGAGAATAAGATAATGCTTCATCGAAATCCGCTTCTAGTTTAGAAAACGACAGAGAGAGAGAGAGAGAGAGAGAGAGAGAGAGAGAGAGAGAGAGAGAGAGATAAGAGAGAGAGAAGAGAGAGAGACCGAGAGAGTTTTGAGAGTTTGAAAATGATAGATGAGCAAATAAGATTCTAGGTACTTTTCGTGAACTGTGAAAAAAATAAGAATACAAAAATTATTATCACTGTGACGAGAGAGAGAGAGAGAGAGAGAGAGAGAGAGAGAGAGTTAGAGAGAGCGAAGAGAAATAACGATTCTAGGTACTTTACGTGAACTGTGAAAGAGAATGAGAATATTAAAATTAACATCACTGTGGAGAGAGAGAGAGAGAGAGAGAGAGAGAGAGAGAGAGAGAGAGAGAGAGAGAGAGAATTTGAAATGAGTGAGCAAAAATAAGATTCTAGGTACTTTACGTGAACTGTGAAAAAAAAATAGAAATAAAAAATTATCACTGTACGAGAGAGAGGAGAGAGAGAGAGAGAGAGAGAGAGAGAGAGAGAGAGAGAGAGAGAGAGAGAATATAAATCCGAAGATGAGGGAGAAAATAAGATTTTAGGTACTTTACGTGAACTGTGAAAGAGAATGAGAATATAGAAAATAGCATCACTGTGGAGAGAGAGAGAGAGAGAGAGAGAGAGAGAGAGAGAGAGAGAGAGAGAGAGATAAGACTGGACTGGAAATGGAGGAGTAGGAATTACTCCCATAATGTTAACTGCAGTTGATGGGCAGTATGCCAAATACTGTAAGAATGGCCTCAGAGCTTCGCCTGTCGTGACCGAATCGGTTTTCAATAGCAAATCGCAGTGGAAAGAGTTTGGCAAATTCATACAAATTCTTCGGACGGCGAATTTCACTGGTCAAATCAACGTTCCTGTTTGAATTTGCATCAAGGAAAATATTGGAAAACCATTAGACGTCGTCATAAATTTTTATTTATACGAAAGCTGATATTGATTGAATAAAGAAGTGAACGGAACTGAAAACATGATAATTTCTTAGAGTGCAATAGGAGTAAACAAAGAAGATAATAAACAAAACTAAGAGTAAGAAGGAACTAAAGTCCATTACGAAAACTGAATATTCGCGATTCTGAGATTAATAAAAAGTCTTTTTAACATACACTTCTATGTACAGCGCAATGTGTATTAATTTGCTTATTTTATACGTATAACACATACAGTCCACTGGCGATGAAATTGACTTCTACCCTGAATGAAGACGCACTATTGCTTAAATACTGTCGTCAGTTTGGACGGGCCAGATAGTATACATGTCTTATGTGAACTTCATAAAGCGTTCAGTGTCAAATCAAAAAGGTTTACAAAAGGCCGCCTTGGCTTGATAACATCGAAACATTCATGTGTCGTCTGCAGCTATCCAACCAAAGAGGCTAAATCAAAATCGTGGAGAAGTAATGGGAGAATTAAACGCCTTGTCGCCGACGTGTCTTAGCTACGCTGCTTAAAATATATCTCGAAAAGTCTTATTTTGGTACTTTTTCATTTATCTATTTTTGTATCTGTCTTTGAGGAATCAGCCTGTCTAATCTTAAGATTTCCAAAAAAAGAGACCCAGAAAAGTCAGAACCTTTCCAAATAGAAAAATATCCTAAAAATACTTCAGAAGAGGTCAAAAGACAAAAATACAAATTGGAAACAATGAGAGTCTGTTCTGAAATTATTTCACATGACACGCAAATAAAGAAATGGGAAACTAGCTCTTGTATTACAACAAAGAGAAAACTAAAACTGCTCTTAAAAAATGGGAAAGTTGAAATTCAAGGGTAAAAGAATTTTATTGGAAAACTGGTCTACGAGAAAAGACTCGAGTGGAAATATAGATGACGGGGGGAAACGAAATTACTTTAGCATTGATGAACACATGGAGAAATTTTCTGGAGAAAGGAAAATTATTCTTCAGTAAAATTTGTCGGGGAGATGTATGAAAAAAAAAGTGATAAAATAGGATAAATGTTATTTTGTTTATTTACTGTAATTGAGGAATATAAGGGAGGGCAAGAAAAGAGAAATTATTAAGAAATTATTTCACGTTGGACGAAATGAAGGAAAAACAATTAACGGTATTTCATGGCATAGAAAACGAGCACAAATTGTTAAAGAAGGAAGATGACGGGGAAGGAAAATCACATGGTATACTTCGGAAAACTGCCTAACACGACGGGTACCACAGAAAAGGTATATGTTTATATCTATAAACCATGATTTCTTTTTTGTTTTGTTTTATATAAATGAAC
>NC_087216.1:42635562-42645562 GCF_015104395.2 Macrobrachium nipponense | reverse complement strand
GACCCACCTACCCATCTACACACACACACATATATATCTTTTTTTTGCTACAGTTCAACAACACTTTACTTCTTTAGTAGCCAATTAAAAGCGTAACTATCATCAACCGTAAATTTATATGTAATCTTAAAGAGAATTATATTCCTCCAAACTTTACTTAGTCTTTTTAGTTTTTGCATCGCTAATTGCTCTTAAACAATACATGGTTATTAAAATTAACAGTGAAATTTTGATAGCTACTGCTCAATATATATATATATATATATATATATATTATATATATATATATATTATATATGTGTATATATGTGTGTGTGTGTGTGAGTATATATATATATATATTATAATATATATATATATATATATATATATATATATATATAATATATATATAATATAATATAATATATATATATATATATATATATATATATAAATATATATATATTACATATATATATATATATATATATATATATATATGATATATATATATATTTACTATATAATATACTATATATATAATATATATATATATATATATAATATATATATATATATATATTACGTATATACAATACATACATACATATATGTGTGTATACAAATGCATTCATGTATAAATGCGCGTATGTGCTATTATATACAAAAGAGGCTGAGTTTGCACAACTAATAATACAGGGTAGAAAGTAAAACGAAAGAGAAAACATGATGTTGGCCACCAACACGGGCACGCACAGCGGTTACCCTGAGTGCCGGACAAATACAAAAGTTTCGTTTTAGCTCCAGAAGAGCGGAAAAAACTTCCAACTTTTAATGAGATGCTGTTTCGTACATGTGATAAAAATAGCTTCTCTCCTTGCACGTTCTGTAAGGATGGAAATGCATTCATTTTAATCATGCATGCTTACTGAGGGATGCACTTGCATTTGTCAGGATTCTTATAAAAAGTATCTTAAACTGTATACTTTTTTAAATGTATATATATGTTATATATATATATATGTATGTATATAATATTACTAGTACCTTTGTATTGCATTATTGTATACAATAAAATTCAATTGTAAATATAATAAAAATTTAACTGTATTAGTTATTAGTTAATATAACTGAATATGTAATCTCTGTATATTATCATCTACTGTCCACCTACTTTTCGTTCACCCTGTACACACACACACACACACCCATATATATATATAATATATATATATATATATATATATATATATAATATATATATAGGTGTGTGTGTGTATATAACGCCAATATGTATAAAGTAAATACTATATTTCAGAGAACAAACTGTTAAATGCGTTTGAAACTTTTAGCAAGAGGACAGGGCTGACAGTGAATATGAGCATGAGCATAGTTTTGAGGTTAAATGACTACGAGGAAAATAGCCCATGCATGTTAATATGGATGATATGTGAATGATAAAAGTTAATCCATATATCGGATGATTGTAGGATTGGAGAAGAGGCGAGTTACACAACAGGTTACACAAGTACTTGGTTTGTCTATGAGGCTAAAGTGGGATTGCATGAAGGGATGTTGAGCCCCCTATTCTTTATTTTAGGAAATTATGGTTGTTGAATGTAAATGAAAGAAAAGTGAAATACCTCAGGAGAACAGTTTACGTAATACGTGTCAAAAACATACAAAAAGGTTGTTAAAAGGTTAGTGTATGAGGAAGGCTGCATCAGAGGGTTGTGGGACAGAAAGAAAAAGTGAGTGCTTGCAAGACTAAAGTGTATGACACAGTGTCTGTAGGGGCTTTCGATCCATGTTGGTAATGAAGAGAATCCCGTTGTGGAATTTTCCTGCATCCTGCAGTTGTAGTGCTGTTTCTATTTTTTGACCGAAGTCACCCCTGTCAAGGAGTCAAGGGTAACTGCTTTATATATATATATATATATATATATATATATATATATATATAATATATATATATATATATATATTGTAACTTAGTTGTCATTAATTTCTAGTTATTATTTAAGTTTTTATATTTTAATGTCAAATATGTAAGTGTTGTATTCTTTCATAATTAGCTTTTTGTCTCCTCACCGGTGGTTATCTTGGTGTATTATGGTGGCTAACGACTGTTTCATATTTTTCAAGCTGTGTTGGTGACGTAGCTGGGCTCCTTCAATATCCGAGGGATTGAGGTTGGCTCTTGAAGGAGTTTGCCTCAGTGTATTTCAGAACACCCAAACTTGAAGCGTGCCTCTGTTACCGCCGGATTTATTCCTCGCCTATTTTGAAAGCTGCTTTTGGACGCTGGATAGCTTTCTTTACTTTATCTTCCTCAGCAAGTCTGCAACATTCTGCAATTTGTGCACTGCACCCTTGGTTCAGTAAAAGCCAAGGGGACCTATCTGTCCCAAGAAAATAATATTTATACCTATAATTTATTATGATTACGGCCTACAAGTCCACTGCTGACGTCTTGAGTAGTCATTGTGGCATCCTGCCAATCACCATAATTAACTGGAATTAATTTTCCCAGCCACTCGGATTTGCTCTCCAGACGTGGAGAATAGTTAATCAATTTGCATTTTGAGGAGCCTTCAGGAATTTGAGTGTATTTGTCAAGATATTCTTACTTTTCGCTTACCTTCTCCTTTCAGGACCCTCTACCCTTTTCGTATGTATGTGTTGATGACCTGTCTTTAATTGTGTAGTTGTTTTCTTTTACAGGAATTTAAGAGTGAGTGTTTCATTAATTATTGTATGACTGAGGCTCAGGTGTCATTTCTGTCTGAGTCTTGTGTTAAAGTTAAGGTTTTTTCATGGTATTTTCTTTGTCCCCTTGAATTGACTTTGCACACCTATTGAAGTTGGATGCTGTTCCACCTTTTGTGGACTTAGTATATATTGTGTTTTGTGAATACTATTTGTTGAGATGAAATTGTGTATAGTGTGGTTGTGAACCAAACCATCACAATATATATATATTTTATATAATATTATATATAATATATTTAATATATATAATATTATATATATCTATATATTATATATAATTAGATATATATAATTATCATATAAAATACATATATATATATATATGTATGTATCTATATGTATGGTATATCTATTAGGTCTTCTATGTGTAATCAAAGTATCTATAATGTATATATACTAGATGTCTGGGTGCAGTTTATACGAATTCAAGTTAGAAATTTCAGTATTAAATAACATGGAATACAGACTTTCTGAAGTAATTTGTTATTATAGAGTGAAAAGTTTTGACCTTTATATATATTATTACAATTATTAACATCAACAAATGAAGAAGAATCACGTTCAGAAATGTGCACAATAAACAGATCGTTCTACTATTATCACCTCAAGTTTGTGTAAATACTCAGGAAACAAGAAAAGACATGGATGACCAAAGGCATAAAAAGAAAGAAAAAAACAAGCAAACCCATCATATCGAAAAAGTCTTCACCGTTAGGACATTTGAAGGCGAATTTCAGAGACTTCTTAAAATCGTTTTCACTTTAACGAACCCCAATATCAACACTCGCTGGCTGTCTGGGCGGTAGCAAGGGTATTCCAGGTGCTCCTCCCTGGGATGCGTCTTATGCCTCGGCATGCAGTCAAAGGTGTGGGCAAGGACGTGGTTCCCGTCTCTGGCCGATAGTCTTGATTTGCTTCGGTGTAGGTAGTTGTATCTCTGGGTGTTCAGTCGCTCGTATCTCCCTTTGGATTCTCATGGATGCCCTGTGGTTTCCTTAAAGAGGGGAGGATGCAGTCTGTGTCCTCTATGTATTTAATGCAGGCCGCTGTTGATTAATACTCACATCTGCTGCTTGCCGTACGTATAACTGGGTGTCTTTATGCATGATCTCTGTGCTTTCTAGTAATTCTTCTAGTGTCGTTTTACAGTCACGGTCGTCTACGTAGTGTTGAAATATTGCCCCCTGGTTGCAGTGAGCTTGCAATCGTCTGTGCAGAGTGGTGTGACCTACGTAGTAACTGTTGAGGCTTGACTTGTCCCTTTGATACGTTTCAATTTGTATACTACTTTGGTGGACTCCCACATCTCTCTACGGAATAGCATGCCTTTCAAGGGGTGCTGACTAGTTTCTGACGGCAGTAGACAAATAAGAAAATGCTCCCCTCAGGCGTCTTCCGGCTGTTAATTATTCTTTTCATGGACTTCACCTCATCCTTGAACCGGCTGTGATGTGCGGTTTTGTAATACAATATGAAGTTTCTTGGTAAGGTATTCATCGTCACGGGTCTGCAGGCACACACGTCTGTTTTCGCATGAAAATTTCTATTGAATTTCTGTCGTAGCCATTAATAGTTAGAAGCTGCCAAACACATTCGAGCTCCGCGTGAGTAGCTTTCCATGTGAAACAGTGCGCAACTGCACTTCTCACGTGTGTGGCTACCACATGGGCATTAAGGCACCAACTCACTTTAGTTGTCATTTGGTACACAGAGGCGTTGCACCTGTTTCCCTGGCATACCAGAAAACGCCTTTTGACGTCTTCTCCAAATTGCACCAAGGAAGACCCCTTCCTCTCACACATAGAAGCGACCTCCTTCATCAGGTAGATGGTGTCACCATGGGATCCCACGTCGTAGTCCTTTTAGCCAACATGTACGTGGCAGATGTCTAGGAAAGAACCTTCAGTTCCAATCCAAAAGCAGAAATATATGCCCGATATATAGACAATATCTTTATAGCCACTAATGCTGACCAAGAAGCCACCTGCCTATGGTATGCGTTGAAGGCCTATTTCCCTTCCTGGATATAATTGTGAAGAAAAGAGACAGGTACAATACTACCATGTATCAAAAGGCGACTAGTGTGGGTCGTTGCCTTAATGTCCTTGGGGGTTGCCCTGCCACATGCTTGTGATGTGCAATTACACACCGTTCTACATGGAGAGCTCGAAAGTGTTAGACAGCTCCTAACTAATAACGGATACGACATCAATCTAACAGAAGGTAGCATACAAAAACAGTTGGACCAGTGCGCTGGCGCACCAGTGACGACGCCAACCCCACAAAGAAAAGTCATACTATATTTCAAAACTGTATATCACAGCCAATTCAAGAATGAGGTCAAGGCCATGAAGAAAATAACTGACAGCAGCACGATAGCTAAGTAATACTGACGAGAAGATTTCCTTACGTGCCTACTGCCATTCGAACCTAGTCATAACCCTTGTAATTCGAAATAGCATGGTCGCCCATAGAGTGATGTGGGAGTTGACCAACGTAGTATACAAATTCAATGGTACCGAAGGGACATGTCAAGAACTCAGCAATTACTACATAGGTCGCACCACTACCACTCTGCACAGGCAATTGCAAGCTCACCGCAACCAAGGGGCAATATTCCCACACTACATAGACGACCAGGACCGTAAACCGTCACTAGAAATATTAGACAGCACAGAGATCCTGCATAAGGGCCCACTTCCACAGATTGTGAATAGCAGAGGCTACAAGTATAAACAACAAGGGCCTGCACTAAATATGGAGAAACATTGACTTCATCCTCCCTCCTTCAAGGATACCACAGGACATCCATGACAATCCAAAGACAGACACGAGCGACAGAACACCCGTGGACACGACTTCTAACAACAAAGCAAATATAGACTATCAGCCTACGACAGGAATCACGCCCTTGGCTGCAAGCTACGGCATAGGAAACAGTCCAACAAAGCATCAGGAATACCAATGCTGCCAAGTGCCAACCAGGCAGCCAGCGAGAGAGTGAGACCTGCCAACCAATAGAAATTCAGTTCACCAATGACGTCATGTCTAAAATTCAAATATCTGCATGTAGCAATAAAAACCTTGGATGTCGATTTGTAATCCAGTCCTGAGTTCGCCGCCATGAGGTGGCGAAACAGACCGTCGAATAGAAAAAGAGAGAATCTCGAATAATTTAGCCTTATTCCTGAGAAGCTTGCCCGAAGAGAAAAGAAAAGTATAGACTTATTCAAAGTCTTGATTAGAAGATTGTATATGGGAACAATGCCGTTGACTTCAATGGAAAAAGAAATATATATATATATATATATATATATATATATATATATATATATATATATATGAGAATATAATACATAAAAATTGCTGGAATGATATGTGGGGTTACTCTAAGTAATAGAGACTTGCCAAAAAGAAATAAAGAATTTTAAACAAATACATTTCATTTGAGAAAGGGAAGTGAAGACTGATGAAAAAATAATAGTTACTTCTAATCATGAAAAAAAGGAAAACGAGATAAAAAGAAAAAAAAAGAAGGAGAGATAGAGGAGAAAGAACGGAAGAGCTTATCGGCAACCCAAGATTTATGAAGCTGTCGGCAAGATTCATGCGCTCTCCTTCTAACCCAATAACAGAGAAAAATATTTAGATATTTTTGCAGACTCCTGAAAACTTTATTTTCTCTCGCAACATTTCTCTTTACTTATTTTAAGTTTCCATAAAATTACTCTTTGCTTTTTATGATATATGATATTCTTTACGCGTAAAATTTCCTGCAAAGTATGCTTATTGTTCGTCATGAGGCCCGGGGTCATTAGTGAATATTTTGTAAAAAAAATAAGCATATTATCCAGTTTTAAGCTCTCTCTCTCTCTCTCTCTCTATAAAAACACAGATTAAGTATATATATATATATATATATATATATATATATATATATATATATGTGTGTGTTGTGTGTGGGTGTGTGTGGGTGTGGTGGTGTGTGTGTTGTTGTGTGTTGGTGTGGGTGAGAGTATGTATGGTTCGATTTGGACTGAAGAAGTCTGAATGTGGACTGAAAGTGAGGACCTGCATTAGTTACGCTTTGCTTAAGATTTTTTGATTTGTTGAAATGAAACACTTTTGTAAATCTTGTACTCAGTAATCAGTCGACCGTTCGGGTTGCTGGCAGTGTAGAAAACGGTATACGGGTAACGATTTCATCCCACAATTATTACTGAAGTATGAAGAATTCGAGAAGTTATGAGTATATATATATATATATATATATATATATATATATATATATATATATACTTAATCTGTGTTACACGATAATTATAGCAAATTGAATCAATTAAATCAAGAAGTGTACAGAAAATTACGGGGACTGTTTTATTATACATTCACTTATATATTTTAAGCGAAGGTGCTCGGGTTTAGAAATACTATCACTGCTAATAATAAAGAAAATTATATCAGTGGTACTTTATACCGATTATATTTCATTCTTACCATCTCGTAATTAACATATCTTAATCACTTGCTCATCGGATCGTCATATAAAGACTTTGTGTGGAGAGATGTATGAATAGTATGAATGTATGTGCGAGTATGTAGACACACACACACACACACACACACACACATATATATATATATATATATATATATATATCTATATATATATACACACAGTTAGACAGCCAAGGAATTCTACACCAATTGCCCTGCTCTCACTTCATTCTGGTGCATATACCAATTTACACTGGATCAAGAGGTAGACGACAAGCTTTGTGAAATTTATATATATATATATATATATATATATATATATATATATATATATATATTATATATATGTGTGTGTGTATATATTAATATATATATATATATATATATATAGTATGTATATATATATAACACATATATTTATATATATATGCCCATATATATATATATATATATATATATATATATATATTTATCTATTTATATTTTTTTTATATATATATATATATATATATATATATATATATATATATATATATATATATATATATATATGATATATAATATATATTATATATATATATATATAAAAGCGCCTCCCTGTGCCTAGTAGGTTTACTGGGATTGCATTGCGGTCATGCAACAACTTCACTACTCTTATTAAAACAATCCAATATCACTTCTTTTAAATGCCACTTATATAGTAATTTTATTTAATAAACATGGTATTCTTCATGCATTTATGTTGGAATTATTTGAATTCTCTGCAGCTTATATTAACGCATATTAATGAAGCTATCTTGGCTGGATACCCGGCCGGATATTCTGATTTTTGTGATGCCATGATAGAAGCATGTCCTATTAATTATAAGTACCCTAATGACGTTTATCTTTTCTTTCTGCTACTAATATCAACGAAGTTAGCATGGCCCAATACTAGGATTTTTATCTGGTCGAAATCCGGAGTTGTGTGATATCAAGACGGAAACATGTCCCACTCATTGTACGTATCCCAATGAAATTTTCTTTTTACTCTACAACCAATGTTAAAGAAGTCAGCATGGCCGGATATTTGGATCAAAACGATACCCAGCTTAAAACCATCCCGTATAAAATCTACATATATGGTCCGACTTTGGTTCAGTTGGGTCCAGCAGTTTCACTGTATATAGCGAACATACACACACATACATAGATAGCTTAACCGGCAGCTTTATATATAAGATATAAATGTAAAGGGGTCAAATTCCCCTTTTACAATATAAGGGTAGCGTCGCCGACCTAAAATCTCTAACCATCACAGAAGACAACTACAAAAATTGATTTAGGCACTGGACTACAAAAATAGACTTTATTCCAAAGGATAAGAAAGAGTCAGACTATCATAAGAATAAACTAGTTTAATTTAACTGTAAGTGAATCAAGATTTCCTATTTGAACTCGATACATAAAAAATGGATTATCTAAAACAAGTCCTGGCTAACTGAAGTAAACCCACAAAAAAACAGAAAATAAAATATCTCTCTGTGAACCTAGACATATTGGTTCCACAAATCAGAAAGTCATACAGTATAAAATAGTCTCTTCATTTCATAATAAACTACAAGGGTTTATCAGAACTGGTAATTGTTCGGCTCACAAAGGCCGGCAGAGTTGCTGTCAAAAAGAAACACGGCCCTCATTAACATACACCAGAGGTGAAACAATAAATCCCAGAATCAAATCAACACAAATAAAATATGAAATAAAGGGGTTCAGCATCGTCACAAATTACTGAAATAAAGGTATTCAATGACTCTCACCTCTATGTCCATTTTGCATAGTCCTGCGGCTTCACCGCTCCACCTTTCCGTGATTGACCCAACAATCGCAGTGCCTTAAAATTCCATCAATACTCTAACCGAAGGAGATAACACAACGTACATATGCATGTCAAAACTTTCCTCACAAGATACTCCCCTTTAGATGACGTCTGGCACATAACGAGTTCATTACACTGGAAGGAGTTCGTGACGTCACTCATCACTTATTCCATAACTCAGGATCTTCAAAATAACAGGTTTTCTGGATTCTATATTTTTCCCTCTATTCATAAATTAATCTGTCTCAAAAGATAAAATTTATCCTCCGCTGGGCGGCACATAAATACTCCGTTCGAGGAAAATTCCATAGCGAACTCAGCTCTAGTTCAAGGTGGCTTTTGTCTCGCAATGAAGACATTACTCTTCGGTCTGACATCACCATTTCAATGTGTAACATCAATAAATGGATTGTTCCAACACTCGCTTTTCCAATCATTTTCATAGGATAGCAATACAGTATATACATTAAGTGCTAAATATCTCTGATATGAAGGAGGACTGGAGAGGGGTGGGAAGGTGGTGACATATAAGAATACCCATAAAATACAGATATTAGTGTCTAATCCATAGTTTTTGAGGTTATTAAGATGAATAGTGACACTTTCAATACCCTTTAAGTCCAAGTTCATCCTTGATAGGAAGCGGGGTGAGAGAAGGGGTGAGAAGGTGGTGGCATTTAAAAATAACCAAACACTTCAGATATTAGAGTCTTATCCATAGTTTTTGAGGTCGCTGGGATGAATAGAGGAATGAGGGTCAATAAGTGGTAAAATGTGAAATGTCAAAATTGGTGGGCAATGTAACTGAAGCAACTACCTTAACAGGAATGAGAGAGAGAGAGAGAGAGAGAGAGAGTTTATCAGATGTCATTCAAGAGACAAATCGGGCAG